>NC_026002.2:56419498-56426998 GCF_000442705.2 Elaeis guineensis | reverse complement strand
GAGCCTGGCTCCCGTAGGAGTCTGGGCGAAGCTGTCATGCTGTCGATGGCGGAGCCCGGCTCCCGTAGGAGTCCGGGCGGAGCTGTTCTGCTGAGGATTTCGGCTGTGGATATTTTATACCCAACACCAGTCTCCCTACTTCCGAGTTTGAATTTCAAGCGAAGGAAGTACACACAGAGAGAGATGCGCACAGCCGAAATCGCCCCTTCAAATTCTGCGCATTGCCGCCCCCAGATATTTAATGCGCGCATGTCAGAGTCTGCTTTTCGGTGAAGGCGATCTGAAGAGTCTTTTCGGAATCCCCGTTGAAATGCGATCCCAAGCGTCGTGCTGCGGGAATTTGTGAGCGGTCAACCCTCGATGGCGATGAAGGGGATAAGCGCGACACGTGGCACACACCAGCTGGCCCGGGAATACACGCCGCCATAACTGTGCCAGGATCCGTCGGCTATTTAAACCCCTCAGTCCCTTCGTGGCTTCATCCTGGCGCTTTCTTTTCGTCTGAGAGTTTTGCTTCTCTCGCCCTAGTCCTTGTCTCCTTCCCTCGCACCATGTCCTCTACTCGGGAGGCTGTTCTTGAGGAAATTTTTAGGGCTTGGAGAAAGGTGAGGAGGAGAACGGCGGCCGGTGAGAATCTCCGTCGTTCTAAAGGGGGCCCAAGGAAGAATTCCTTCAACAACAGAGGTTTAATAACAGGGGCTGTCGGTGAAGTTCTGCCCGCGAATTTCGGAGTGGCAAGGCGGGGTGATACCGGTCAAGAGGGCAGAGCAGTCGTCATAAGCCATGACGGGATCCTTGACGCCGTCGGGGCCGAGAGACCAGAGGCGGTCGGCGTCGACGGTGGGACAGTAGAACTTGTTGCGGGGGCGGTGGAAGTAACGCATGCCGACCTTGCCGGAGCGTCTCGGGTGGCGGCCGTCGTGGTGCATTCGAAGATGAGGCACATCTCTGGTGTCGCAATCGCTCCTGAAGTGACTACGGTTCTTCTTGAAACAGATCTTCGCTACTGCCGCCGTTGCCCTCACCGCCTCCGGAGATCTATCCCACCCCTTTCCCGCTAAGGTTGGGACTTTGGGGAACAGAATGAGGCGAGATGGGGCGAGAGTTGTTACACGCACTGGAGAATGCGACTGAGAAGGATAGAGACGGAGTTCGTAGCTCGGAGCGGCCTCCGGTTCGTCCTGTCCGAACCGTGCTCGCGAGACTTGTGATGACGTGTATCTTCTTTTTCATCTTCTTTTTCCCTGACCCACCGGGTCTTGTAACGTGTACTTCTGTTAAATGAAAAAGTGATTTTGGTACCTTGTTTGTATCTTGTGTTAAATAGTTGTCTGCCGAACTTCATCATTTTCCTTTCCTTCTCTTTGTCTGTGTTACGTCGTCCCAAGGTCGTCGGTGCCCTCTTCAGTTCATGTGGGGTCGTCATTCGCCGAGCTCCTTTTCGGCTTTTATGCCGTTCGGAGATACCCACTTGTCAGGTTTGCTTGGATTTCTCTCCGCTGAAGTCGGAGCTAAGTTCGGCTCCCTTGATAATCCGAACGGAGAAGCCCTCCTGAAGTTGGAGTAGCTCGGCTCCCGTAAGAGTCAGGGCAAAGTTTTTCTGCCATCTAAATCATAAGCAAAGTCCGGCTTCCGTAGAAGTCCGGGTGGAGTTGTCCTGTAGCTGATGTTGGCGATGGAGCCCAGCTCCCGTAGGAGTCCGGGTGAAGTCTTTTTTGTTGTTGGAACCCGGCTCCCGCAGGAGTCCGGGTGAAGTCTTCTTTGGCGTAGAAACCCGGCTCCCGTGGGAGTCCGGATGAAGTCTTCTTTGGCGGCGGAACCCGGCTCCCGTAGGAGTCCGGATGAAGTCTTCGTTGGCGGCGGAACCCGACTCCCGTAGGAGTCCGGATGAAGTCTTCGTTGGCGGCGAAACCTGGCTCCCGTAGGAGTCTGGATGAAGTCTTCTTTGGCGTAGAAACCCGGCTCCCGTAGGAGTCCGGGCCTTCCACTTTGCTCATGTCAGGACGAGGTTCTCCTTCTGTTCCTGACAGGGCTGTGGGGGCACATTAGGGCGTTGCCAGGCCTCTCCCCCCATCCGGTCTAAAAGAACCGGGCCTTCGACTTTGCTCAAGTTAGGGCGAGGTTCTCCTCCTGTCCCTAACAGGGCTGTGGGGGCACATTAGGGCGTTGCAAGGCCTCTCCCCCCATCCGATCTAAAAGAACCGGGCCTTCGACTTTGCTCAAGTTAGGGCGAGGTTCTCCTCCTGTCCCTAACAGGGCTGTGGGGGCACATTAGGGCGTTGCAAGGCCTCTCCCCCCATCCGGTCTAAAAGAACCGGGCCTTCGACTTTGCTCAAGTTAGGGCGAGGTTCTCCTCCTGTCCCTAACAGGGCTGTGGGGGCACATTAGGGCGTTGCAAGGCCTCTCCCCCCATCCGGTCTAAAAGAACCGGGCCTTCGACTTTGCTCAAGTTAGGGCGAGGTTCTCCTCCTGTCCCTAACAGGGCTGTGGGGGCACATTAGGGCGTTGCAAGGCCTCTCCCCCCATCCGGTCTAAAAGAACCGGGCCTTCGACTTTGCTCAAGTTAGGGCGAGATTCTCCTCCTGTCCCTAACAGGGCTGTGGGGGCACATTAGGACGTTGCAAGGCCTCTCCCCCCATCCGGTCTAAAAGAACCGGGCCTTCGACTTTGCTCAAGTTAGGACGAGGTTCTCCTCCTGTCCCTAACAGGGCTGTGGGGGTACATTAGGGCGTTGCAAGGCCTCTCCCCCCATCCGGTCTAAAAGAACCGGGCCTTCGACTTTTATAAGGTTGCCCTCTCGTTTTTGATACAGTCTGCTTGAATTGTCCTAAGACAAATGGGCACGCATTTTTTGATTAGGACGAAATTACTGGTAGTACATCCGTAAGTTTTTTGAGCTCCAAGATCGCGGGAGGTCGGCTCCTCCGAGCTCCTTAAGATAATAAGTTTCAGGCCGGACTACTTCTTTGACCTCATAAGGTCCCTCCCAGTTTGGGGCAAGCTTCCCCTGGCCCTGTGGTTGTAAGACAGCAGCTCGTCGGAGCACTAGGTCCCCTGCTTTAATTGCCTTGTTCTTGACTCGGGCGTTGTAATATCGGGCAACTTTCTGTCTGTAGGCCGCCATTCGAACCTGAGCAACCTCCCGCCTTTCTTCCAGTAGGTCGAGGTTGGCTCTGAGACTTTGCGCATTTTGGGGTTCGTCGAATGCCACGACTCATGCCGATGGGAGTTTAAGCTCGATCGGGATGACGGCTTCCGTACCAAAGGCTAAAGCAAAGGGAGTCTCCCCTGTAGGCAACCTCTGGGTGGTTCGATACGCCCATAGCACATGATAAAGTTCGTCCGCCCAAGTTCCTTTTGCTTTTTCGAGCCTGGTCTTAATCCCCTGCAAAAGGGTTCTGTTAGTTACCTCAGCTTCGTCGTTCGCCTGAGGATGGGCCACTGATGTGAAGTTGTGGGAGATGTTTAGATCTTCATAGAATTCAGCAAATCTGGCTCCCGCGAATTGCCGTCCGTTATCAGTGATTAGGGTTCTGGGCAAACCGAACCTGCACACGATCGATTTCCAGACGAAGTCCTGCACTTTCGCTTCTGTGATTTTGGCTAGTGGCTCGGCCTCGACCCATTTGGTGAAGTAGTCGATTGCTACTAGGAGGAATTTTCTTTGACCAGACGCTATGGGAAAGGGGCCAAGAATATCCATCCCCCATTGCGCAAAAGGCCATGGGGCGCTCAAGGGTGTGAGCTCGGTAGCAGGTTGTCTCTGGACGTTGGCGTATCTCTGGCATCGATCACACTTTTTGACATATTCGATTGAATCACGATGCATTGTTGGCCAGTAATATCCTTGGCGGAGTAGCTTGTGGGATAGAGACCTGGCACCCAAATGGCTTCCGCAAGCTCCCTCGTGTACTTCCCATAAAGCGTAGTCAGCTTCTGAGGGTCGGAGGCATTTCAAGAGGGGCAAGGAGTACGATCTTTTGTACAATTTGCCCTCATAAAGGATGTACCGGGAGGCTTGATTTCGGAGTTTCCGGGCTTCTTTCGCGTCCTGGGGGAGAATCCCATCTCTCAGATAGGTTATCAGCGGGTCGATCCAGCTGGGCTTGTGGTCGATCTCCATTACGAGCCGCGGTTCTTCCGTACTCGGATGTTTTAAAACTTCAAAGAGGACGCCTTTGGGTAATTCAGCCGGAGCCGATGTCGCCAGTTTGGAGAGAAGATCGGCTCTGGTATTCTCCGACCTTGGAATTTGCCTGATGTCGAAATTGCCAAAGGCAGGGGTGAACTCCTTCACCTTCTCAAGATATTTGGCCATACTGTCCTCCCGCGCTTCGAAGCTCCCGCTGACTTGCCCCACCACAAGTTGGGAATCGCTGTGCACCCGGAGTTGATCTATTCCAAGCTCCCTGGCGATCCTCAATCCTGCGATCAGAGCTTCATATTCCGCTCCATTGTTTGTTGCGGAGAATTCGAAACGCAGAGCGTACTCCACGACGACTCCCTCCGGGCTGGTCAAGATCAGGCCCGCGCCCGCGCCTGCCATGTTGGAAGATCCGTCCACATGGAGGGTCCAAAAGCTATCGGAGGAACTGGCTTCTTCGTCGGGGGAGTTCGGTTGAGTCTTCAGGCCGTCAATTTTGCTTTGCTCAGGTTCGGCCTCCTCGGGGATGGTGCATTCTACTATGAAATCCGCCAATATTTGGGCCTTTATTGCCGGTCTAGGTTTGTAGTTGATGTCGAATTCTGTGAGCTCGATTGCCCATTTCGCCATTCTCCCAGAGGTGTCAGCTCGGTGTAAAACCGCCTTGATCGGTTGGTCGGTGAGTAACGTCACTGTGTGCCCTTGAAAGTAAGGCCGGAGTCTCCGAGCTGCAATCAACAAGGCGTAGGTCAGTTTTTCTAATTTAGTATACCTGGTCTCGGCGTCCCTCAACACGCGACTAATGTAGTAGACCGGTCGCTGGACTTTCATTTCCTCTTTAACAAGGACAGCTGCAAGGGCTGTGGGAGAGACTGCCAGGTACAAAAATAGTTCCTCCTTAGACTCGGGCTTCGCCAGTAGTGGGGGCGAGCTAAGATAGCTCTTTAATTCTTCGAATGTCTGTTGGCATTCAGAGGTCCAACAGAAGTTCTTCGGTTGCTTGAGGGTTTGAAAGAAGGGCAAACATCGTTCGGCCGACCTCGCGACAAAGCGATTAAGAGCCGCAACTCTTCCTGTGAGGCACTGAACCTCCTTGATCGACCTTGGGGCAGTCATATTTTGGATGGCGTGAATTTTCTCCAGATTGGCCTCGATCCCGCGCGCCGATACCATGAAGCCCAGGAACTTTCCTGAGGTTACCCCAAAGGCGCATTTGGTCGGGTTCAGCTTCATTCTATACTTTCGAAGAGCGCCAAAGGTTTCCTCGAGGTCGGCGACATGATTTCTGGAAGACCTGCTTTTCACGAGCATATCGTCCACATAAACCTCCATGTTTCGGCCGATCTGCTCCTTGAAGATTTTGTTCACCAGTCGTTGATAGGTTACGCCCGCGTTCTTGAGGCCGAACGGCATGACCCTGTAGCAGTAAAGGCCGCGATTAGTGATAAAAGCTGTCTTTTCTTCATCTTCCGATGTCATTCTAATCTGGTTATAGCCGGAGAACGCGTCCATAAAAGTGAGAAGCTCATGGCCCGAGGTAGCGTCCACCAGTTGGTCGATCCTGAGAAGGGGGTAGCTGTCTTTTGGGCAAGCCTTATTCAGCTTTTTGAAGTCGATGCACATCCTCCACTTGCCGTTTGCTTTCTTGACCAAGACAACATTGAAGATCCACTCAGGATAATTGACATCCTTGATAAATCCGGCCTTGAGAAGTTTATCTACTTCCTCAGCTATTGCCCTCTGCCTCTCCGGGGCATGACTCCGGATTTTTTCTTTTGTCGGCCGATGTTTAGGGTCGACCGCCAGATGATGTTCCATGACCTCTGTGTCAATCCCCGGCATATCCGTCGGGACCCATGCGAAAACGTCCGCATTCCTTCGGAGGAAATCCACGAGATGCGTCCGCACCCCCTCCTCCAGGTTGGAGCCAATTAACACCATATGCTCCGCATTCCCATCATTCAAAGGAATTGGTATTAGGTCCTCGATCGGACCGCCCCTCTCTTCAGTGAGGTCATCGCGCACATCCAATCCGTCGACCGGACAGAGGTCCGCTTGATCGCTCCTTTGCAGGGCGATGTTGTAGCAGTGCCTGGCCAGCGCTTGGTCTCCCCGGACTTCTCCGATCTCCTTGTCGGTGGGGAACTTCAATTTCAAATGGTAGGTCGAAACAACGGCTCTGAGGGCATTGAGGCCGGGTCGGCCAAGAATTGCATTGTAGGCAGATGGCGCCTTTACCATCAGGAAATTCACCAGGGCTCTGGACTGCTTTGGATGCTGACCCGCGGTCACAGTTAGAGCTATCATTCCTTCCGTTGGAACGGCGTCACCAGTAAACCCTATCAAGGGGGAGCAAATCGGCCTTAAATGATCGCCAGGGTGGCCATTCTCGAAAAGGCACTGTAGAATAAGATGTCGGCCGAACTTCCGTTGTCGACAAGAATGCGACGGACGTCATAATTTGCTATGTTCAAGGAAACTACGACCGCATCGTTATGAGGGAATTGGACTCCCTGGGCGTCTTCTTCAGTGAAGGCTATGGGTTCTTCAATTTTTTGCCGCTTGAGGGGCGCAGCTGATGTGCTGATTGCCTCCTGCCGGGATTCCCCCAAGATGACATTGACGGAATCCGACGGGGACTGGTCGCCTGGCCACCCTTTGTCGGCGACCAGAGCTGGAGGTAGTCGTGCAGAAACCTCGCGAGAGGGCATCGGACGGGGAAAAGAGGATTGGGTGCCGGAAAAGATGGCCGGAAGCGGGTCCGTTGAGCGCTCCTTCAAGAACAAGGGTGTCGCGAAGACACACCCCCTTCCTCTAGCGCCAATCCTGTTGGTGTTGGGTATTCCGGCTGTGCGCATCTCTCTCTGTGTGTACTTCCTTCACTTGAAATTCAAACTCGGAAGTAGGGGGACTGGTGTTGGGTATAAAATACCCACAGCCGAAATCCTCAGCAGAACAGCTCCGCCCGGACTCCTACGGGAGCCGGGCTCCGCCATCGACAGCATGACAGCTTCGCCCGGACTCCTACGGGAGCCGGGCTCCGCCATCGACAGCAGAACAGCTTCGCCCGGACTCCTACGGGAGCCGGGCTCCGCCATCGGCAGTAGAACAGCTCCGCCCGGACTCCTACGAGAGCCGGACTCCGCCATCGACAGCATAACAGCTCCGCCCGGACTCCTACGGGAGCCGGGCTCCGCCATCCTCAGCAGAACAGCTCCGCCCGAACTCCTACGGGAGCCGGGCTCTGCCATCGGCAGCAGAACAGCTCCGCCCGAACTCCTACGGGAGCCGGGCTCCGCCATCGACAGCATGACAGCTCCGCCCGAACTCCTACGGGAGCCGGGCTCCACCATCCT
>NC_026002.2:56196998-56414498 GCF_000442705.2 Elaeis guineensis | reverse complement strand
AAAGAAGAAGAAGGAAAAGAAAAGAAAAAGAAAAGAAAAAGAAAAAAAAAAGGAAAAATAAAAAGGAAAAATAAAAAAAATAATATAATAATAATATAATAATATAATAAATAGGATTTTCTCTCCTCTCTCTTCCGTGAAAAAAAAAAGGGAAAAAAAAGAAGAAGAAAAAAAAATAAAAATAAATTAATAAATAATGATATAAATAATAAAATATGAGAAAGAGAGTTTCTCTCTCTTTCCTCTCTCTCTTCAGCTTGAATTAGTATTTTCTCTCTCTAGAATTGAACTTTCTCTCTCTACTTTCTCTCTCTAGAATCCTCTCTCTAGATTATTTCTTTCTCCTAAGATTTCTAGAATTTTGAGAAGAATGATGATGAATTTAAATGATTCTCGTGATGGATTTTTTTGATCCGTGATCGTCGGACGGTACACCGACATCCACATTGATCAGATCAGGTATTGTTAGATTTTAATTTTTATAATTTTATTAAATTATCCACATGATAATCTTAGTATGATTTGATCTGATCGATCGGATTTGTTGAATCATATTGTCTGAAGAATTCAAGATGAATTTTCTCTCTCTAGAATTTTCTCTCTCTAAAATATTCTCTCTCTTGATTGATTCTCTCTCTAAAAAGGTTAGTCAATGAAGAAATTTCTTTCAATAGTATTGATCTGATTCTAATGAAGAATTCTGATCCATGATTGTCAGACAGCGTACTGGCACCCACCTTAATCAGACCATGAATCTTTAGATTTGATCATCCATGATTCCGATCTAGCCATGACTTGATTTGATCACGTTGATTTCACCAATCGAGATATTGGACCCATCGTAATGTTGGATTGTGTCACCTGATCAATTCGAATTGTACCTCATGAATTCTCTCTCCTCTGATTTTTCCTCTCTACTTGATTTTATGAAATCAATGAAGAAACCTCGATCCTATCACTTCGAATCCGATTTGATCCGATAGTCAAACTTTGGATCATTTAGATCCTAATTAGATTTTGATTAGATGAAATTAGATGATCGGACCCAATCTAAACCATTGAAATATGGTATTCATATTCTTTCTAATTATTGAAATTGGTTCTGTATAGGATTGTGGATGTTTGATCATGGGATATCGCAATATAATCTACGAACATAATTTTTGGAAGAAAAATTTATAGAATTATGTGGATTTATTGGAATGCATTCGAGGTAAGTAATGTTTTATTTTTTTTAGATTTATCGGCAAATTATAATATATTTTTCTGACATAATTTGTGAAACGATGCATGAATTGAATGAATGGTATTTTATTATGAAAATATTTTATTTGAAATGTTATGATGAAGCATGATTGAACATATTGATTTCATGATGCATTATATTGATTGATTTTGATACTACATGATTATATGTTTTATTATCGAAATTAAAATATAAAATATGATTTATGAAGAATTATGATATAAGAAATATTATGAATTGACAACCTGACTATGTAAAGGACCCTACCAATAGGGACATATACGTTGGTAATTGTTTGTCCTGAGGGTTTATGTCGCCAGCGAGACCAGCGACATGTCGCCAGAGAGACCAGCGACAAACCGCCAGAGAGACCAGCGGTTCCGAAGGACTTTGCTGCCAGATGATTCGCAGCTCACCGCAAACAGATACGCGGTGTTATGACCCTGCCACAGGAAAAATATGGTCATAGCTCATGGTTGACGAAAAGAATTTAAGAATGAAAGAAATTAAAATCTCGAAAGAAACTTAAATTTTTGAAAAAGAAATGAATTTGGTATGAATTATATTGCATAATTGAAAATTGATTTTGAATTGATAAACTCTATATGCTTATTTTCTATAAATGATTATTTACTTAAATGCCTGATGAAATCTGTTAGAAGTGATCATTGCTTACTGAGCTGTCTAGCTCATTACCTCCTATTTTACTGTTTTTACAGATGTTGAGGAATTAAGATGATACAAGATATGAATGGAAGAGTGATCAGAAGCAGAATCACCATATTTTTAATTTAGGTTGAAAGTCTTATTAAATTTAATGTAAGGCCTATGAATCATTGTTGAATTTATTGAGATATTAAAGAAAAATTTAGGTCGTTATGTTTTGGATTTAAATTATTGACTAATTATTCCGCTGTTGTTTTAAGATAGCATGATAAGATGCCTTGCATGCTTATGGGAAGAGTTTTCTATGAGTATGCGGCGGTTGCCATAACCCTCGATTCACAATCTCGGATCGGGGGCGTGACAATTATAGTGGTATCAGAGCATAAGTGGATGAATTGTGAAACATATAATCAGATATAGAATAGGTGTAAGTAGATAGACACCAGGGACATTATAGTGTAGATCTTTGATGATTGTAGTGGGAGAAATATTTAAAAATTTTGATTAAACATTGAGATTATGTATGAAAGGATCACAAGAGATTATGACATATAGCATTTGAAATATGATGGATAATCTATTGATCATAATATGATTAGTTAGATCTTGATCGAAAGTAATCACAAAAGGATTGACATAAAATTTTATTATGCATTGTGGTTATTAATTTGATCATGGATTATTCAAGTAAATCGTAAGTTCAAATTCGAGGTGAGAATGATACTATGATATTACTTCTAGTTGAAAAGTTGACTGGATAAAGATTTGACGATAAAATATTGTTTCAGGATGGACTAAGAAAAATCTTTTATGATGCTTGATTTGAATATTTATTGAAATTGAATTTGGTATGTGGATTATATATAAAGTGGTATATTAGGATGAATGCATATTTGGAGATATTGCAAAGAAGTCTATTTCTTATTGGTAAAATTGATTTTGAGATTGTAGGATATTCATCGTATTGGAAGCTTTAATCATCATCCTTGGATCTAAATAATAGATCTTATTATGTCTCTTGGAGACTACATGATGTGTATGAAATTTCAATTTAAAGATTTCATATCTAAGTTGATCAAGAGATCTTCTGATATTATTGTTGAGGTTGTTAATGAAAAAAATTGATATCTTTAGATTAAGATAAAAGATCTGATTTATATTTATTTCAGATTAAGGGATCCATGTGAATTTACAATTTAGAAATTTTAGATTTAGAAATTGATATGGAGTTCCTTGCTTTTGTTAATGAGGTCCCTAATTGAATCTACTATTAAATGGAGATTTGATTTTTGAAGCTTGTATGATTGTTATGAAAGGATTTTGATAGATATTGAAGATCCTGATAATAGAAATTTTTAGAAAAAAAATAATGATTTGAAATTCTTATATATTCTGATTATGTCCAAATTTGATGGAGCATCGAAGGATTTTTTTTCATTGATTTGACTTATAAAGATTTTTTATTTGAAAATAATCGAATTGAATTGATATGAGAATTAAGATTTGATTCATATTGATTATAGTAAATCTATATGATGGTTTAAATGTGATATTAGACTCAAGGGTTAATCAAGATTATTGTATACCAGTAGAAGTATGAATGAGAATCGAAAGTTAATCTTTGACTTCAATTGAAATTTGAAATTTGAAATTTTAGATCTTTTCTATTGATAAGATAAAGAAATAATTTGATCAATTTTTTTTTTTGGTGAACCTAAGAAATTTTGATTGTTAGATCAGAGTGCGCAGCGGAAGCATGGTAATCTGGATTACTTTGAATAAGTCAGGAATGTTGACCCTTTGAGTTAAAGAATTATGATAGATGATATTATTCGATACAATAAATTCATTGATATTGGAAAGAATAATTTTTGGATATCCCTAATGTAATTTTTTAAAAAGTAGTGCTTCCACCTATTATGCTACAAAAATAATTAGCATCCTAATTCTAGGATGAGTGGATCTTTGATTTTTGATTTTAGATTTAGAATATTTAGAGATAAATTTTTTTTCTATCCTAGAATTAAATTTTATAATTCTCTAATTACTAGGAAGAATTTGAGATTGTTTATCGAATGATGATTTCGATCTTAGATTATTATACTCAAATATTTATCTCCAAGGTATAATAAAATTTGAAGTTTGGACTCTTTTGATCATTATTATTTCTCTGACTAAATGAAAAAGATTGAGGTTATCTATTGATATTGACGATTGTTCTACAAAAGATGGATTGGAGTTATTTAATTTGATAATGAATTGATTAAATAAGAGTTGTTAATGTTTAGATAAAAAAAATTGATATACTTACTTAGAATAGAGACATTGATTTTGACTATAAGAAAAATATAGTTTTGATTTAGATCAATTTTTAAGTTATTGATTTTTATTATGGAATGACTTAATGATAAAATTTGCTTCAAGAATTAGAATATTTAAGAGTTTGAAGGTTTGAATAAGAAAATTTCGATGACTAGAAATAGTAATATTGATTCAATCAACAATGGTGATATTGATCTTTATGAAATGACTTAATGATGAAGTTGCATCAAGAATTAAATATCAAAAGTTCGAGAATGAGATTGAAATAATAAATTTTCAATCTTTGAAAATACGACTAAGAGAAAATATTTTTGAATTTTGATTGATTGGGATGTCATCATATGATTCATAGAAGTATGTTTTTCTATCTTATAATGGGTTGAAATTAAGAGTGGTTAATATTTTAAAATAAATAAATAAATAAATTATGATGAATGAAGTTCTTATGCAAGAATAGAGACATTGACCTTCTTCTATTCATAAGAGATAGATTTGATTTTGATCTAGTCATGAGGTATTGAACATTATTTTATAGGGAATGAGAGTATAATTTCAAAATTTTTGAAATATTAAAAATTTTGAGATGTTGATTTTGATAAATAAGAAAATGAATGGTTCCGTTTCAGATAGATATTGATGTACCAACTTTTTTCTTATGAAATGATTTTAGAATGAATTCATATCAAGAATTAGACTATTGAAATATTTGTGGGTGAGATTCAAGTAAGAAACTATGAAGACTCAAGCAAGAAAAATTTTGAGAACGAAATTTCTTTTAGAGGGGAAGAATGTGATGGCCTGGCCCATGTAAGAATTCCAGCCAAAGCCCAAATGAATAAAAAAAAAACAGAAAACAGAGGAGAAGACTCCCGAAGGGAGTCTTCTTCCTCCTCTCACCGGCTCCCAATCGGAGTCGGAGACGAGTTCCCTCCGGCTCTATTTAAGGAGGAGAACCCTCCTCTCTCCTCTCATCGAGAATCCCGGGGCAAAACGGTGGCAATCGCCGAAAATTTCTCACGGAGACCCGTCCCTGTGCCGTCCAATTTCTCGCCGGAAAAATCTCGCCGGTGTCGGAGGTAAGCTTCCTCCCCTTCCTCTCTCCTCCCCCTTCCTTCCCGTGCCGATGTGCACGCTCGTCGGCGACCAAAGTCGCCGGATTTTGTTGTGGAAGAATCTTCCTTTTTGCCATTTTTCCGTCATCGGTGGTCACTGCCGACCACCAGTTTGATCTCCTCTTGCCGTCGGATCACCTCTCCTTCGACCGCCGACCATCCCCGCGTCGGCTGCACCGCCGGCCGGCCAGCCAACGAGGGGACCTCAAGGTCCCCTGTTTCAGCCCAAAAGAAACCCATGGGAAAGAAGAAAAGAAGAAGAAGAAGAAGGAAAAGAAAAAGAAAAAGAAAAGAAGAAGAAGGAAAAGAAAAGAAAAAGAAAAGAAAAAGAAAAAAAAGAAAAGAAAAAGGAAAAGAAAAAGAAAAAAAAAAGAAAGAAGAAAAATAAAATAATAATAATAATATAATAATATAATAAATAGGATTTTCTCTCCTCTCTCTTCCGTGAAAAAAAAGGGAAAGAAAAGAAGAAGAAAAAAATAAAAATAAATTAATAAATAATGATATAAATAATAAAATATGAGAAAGAGAGTTTCTCTCTCTTTCCTCTCTCTCTTCAGCTTGAATTAGTATTTTCTCTCTCTAAAATTGGACTTTCTCTCTCTACTTTCTCTCTCTAAAATCCTCTCTCTAGATTATTTCTTTCTCCTAAGATTTCTAGAATTTTGAGAAGAATGATGATGAATTTAAATGATTCTTGTGATGAATTTTTTTGATCCGTGATCGTCGGACGGTACACCGACATCCACATTGATCAGATCAGGTATTGTTAGATTTTAATTTTTATAATTTTATTAAATTATCCACATGATAATCTTAGCATGATTTGATCTGATCGATCGGATTTGTTGAATCATATTGTCTGAAGAATTCAAGATGAATTTTCTCTCTCTAAAATTTTCTCTCTTTAAAATTTTCTCTCTAAAATATTCTCTTTCTTGATTGATTCTCTCTCTAAAAAGGTTAGTCAATGAAGAAATTTCTTTCAATAGTATTGATCTGATTCTAATGAAGAATCCTGATCCATGATTGTCAGACAGCGTACTGGCACCCACCTTAATCAGACCATGAATCTTTAGATTTGATCATCCATGATTCCGATCTAGCCATGACTTAATTTGATCACGTTGATTTCATCAATCGAGATATTGGACCCATCGTAATGTTGGATTGTGTCACCTGATCAATTCGAATTATACCTCATGAATTCTCTCTCCTCTAATTTTCTCTCTCTACTTGATTTTATGAAATCAATGAAGAAACCTCGGTCCTATCACTTCGAATCCGATTTGATCTGATAGTCAAATTTTGAATCATTTAAGTCCTAATTAGATTTTGATTAGATGAAATTAGATGGTCGGACCCAATCTAAACCGTTGAAATATGGTATTCGTATTCTTTCTAATTATTGAAATTGATTCTGTATAGGATTGTGGATGTTTGATCATGAGATATTGCAATATGATCTACGAACAGAATTTTTGGAAGAAAAATTTATAGAATTATGTGGATTTATTGGAATGCGTTCGAGGTAAGTAATGTTTCACTTTTTTCTAGATTTATCAGCAAATTATAATATATTTTTCTGACATGATTTGTGAAACGATGCATGAATTGAATGAATGGTATTTTGTTATGAAAATATTTTATTTGAAATGTTATGATGAAGCATGATTGAACATATTGATTTCATGATGCGTTATATTGATTGATTTCGATACTACATGATTATATGTTTTATTATCGAAATTAGAATATGAAATATGATTTATGAAGAATTATGATATAAGAAACATTATGAATTGATAACCTGACTATGTAAAAGATCCTGCCAATGGGGGCATATACGTTGGCAATTGTTTGTCCTGAGGGTTTATGTCGCCAGCGAGACCAGCGACATGTCGCCAGAGAGACCAACGACAAACCGCCAAAGAGACCAGCGGTTCCGAAGGATTTTGCTGCCAGATGATTCGCAGCTTACCGCAAGCAGATACGCGGTATTATGACCCTGCCACAGAAAAAATATGGTCATAGCTCATGGTTGACGAAAGGAATTTAAGAATGAAAGAAATTGAAATCTTGAAAGAAACTTGAATTTTCGAAAAAGAAATGAATTTGGTATGATTATATTGCATAATTGAAAATTGATTTCGAATTGATGAATTCTATATGCTTATTTTCTATAAATGATTATTTTTTTAAATGCCTGATAAAATCTGTTGAGAAGTGATCATTGCTTACTGGGCTGTCTAGCTCATTACCTCTTATTTTACTATTTTTACAGATATTAAAAAATTAAGATGTTACAAGATATGAATGGAAGAGTGATCAGAAGCAGAATCTCCATATTTTTAATTTAGGTTAAAAATCTTATTAAATTTGATGTAAAGCCTATGAATCATTGTTGAATTTATTGAGATATTAAAGAAAAATTTAAGTCGTTATGTTTTGGATTTAAATTATTGGCTAATTATTTCGCTGTTATTTTAAGATAGCATAATAAGATGCCTTGCATGCTTATGGAAAGAATTTTCTATGAGTATGCGGCAGTTGTCATAATCCTCGATTCACAATTTCGGATCGAAGACGTGACATATTCTACCTACATTCGGCAACACCTGTTGCAATCTTCTTTTCAGAGAGAGAGAGAGAGAGAGAGATGCAGCTGGTGTTTGTCAGCTTATAAGCTTTGACAGATAGAATCTCGAGGAAGGAACCGAAGACCCCCCCGCGTGACTGGGAGCTAGCTGGAGGCGTATGAGTTGGCCGGAACAGAAAAAAAAAGGAACAAACTGCACAGGAGACCTTATGATATGGCGTTTGAAGACCTAACAAGGTCGTAAAGGAGCGATTATCATGGTCGATGACGGATGCCTTCTCTTACATCAATCACCGCCTTGTACACGGGATAAGTGATTGACATGGGAAAAAAGCAGGCTCAAGGAACCCCAAGGTCTATATGTGGCTGGTTCAAATAAAATAATTTCTCTTTTGTAAGGGCTTCAGTTGTTTGATCTAGATGTGCTTCGTTAGAGGATTGAATGTAAAGTTACGTTACGAGGTCTAACTAGCAAGTATAAAAGAAACTGGATTGCCATTTTGTTTGGAGAAGGCCATCCCACATAATTGAACTCATCCGTGGTATTTTGGTATTTCCTGATGAGAGCTTTGAGCACTCAATTGGCCATAAATTTAAATATTGTGCACATACAACAAGAAGCACAACCCATGCGAACCCCCCGCCCTCGGTGGTGCGTGTTTCTGCCACATACCTTAAGAATGCATCATCCAAAATACAAACCTAAAACCTCCTTCAAGAAAGAAGGATGCAACTCCTAGGGCATCTCCGTAGTCATGTTTCAATAGTTTGTTGTGATTTGTTAGTATCAGCAGCCACCAACTAATCTAGGGTCAGAATATTTTTTTAAAAAAAAAATCGAGACAGTTTTAGTAACTCGTTTTATGCAAAAGGAACATCTCATTTATGCTTTCAAGGAAAAGTAACAATATTAAAGGTTTAAACATTTATACGAGATCTAATCAGGCTCTTTATAAGTTGTTGTCTGTTGGTCATAGGATTCTAAGCCAGAAAGCATGCCAACTCTTTTTTTTGGGGGGTGAATCAGAAATATTACACCACACATGAATAGATACATCCGTATGTATGCATGTATGTATATTCTAACATCCCATCATCAGAATCTGTATCGTTTTGACTATTGACCTTTTTTCCACAACCTAGCTACCCAATCAATCAAAAAGAAAGCACACCAATATGTCAATACCTTGACAGACAAACATCATCCTTTCTAATGTAAAATTGGTATGTGCATCAAAACATAATCCATCAAAATTCTGTAATATTTGTTTGACAAGTACCCAACCTGGTTGTGTATAGATCAAAGCATAATCCATCAAAATCTAAAATGACAACACTAATTGTCACTAACCCTGTGGATGAATTGGTTACATTTCCTGAACATAGCATGGAGAAGAGAGGATACTCATTATATGGTTTAAGTCGGTGAAATCAAGAAAACTTTCAGGGTTCTCAAATGCCATTTTCTGTTTCAGAAGACAGGACAATATGCACCAATCACAAGAAATATTATTAGAAAACATGGCTATACATACCTCAACATGCAGCAGCATTTACAGATCTTTCTCCTGTGATAACATACATCTGTCTCTGTATCTAAGGTTGACAAAAACAAAGCAGTTGCCTTACCGAACCTGCAGGAAAAAGGTAGTTGCTATATTCCCTTTATCCTTAATTGAAATTCCTCAACTGTTGTCAGAGTAGCCTTATTGGTGGACCATAACACAAAAAAAGGAGAGCAAAGTAGTAGACTACCGCCGCATTTAGAACCAAACTTTGAGGATGGATAACATTTAGTTTTGTAAAACTAACCAAAAGCTCATGCAATCATTAGCATCTTGGCCTTGTTGCTTGACTATGTCAGTAAGATGAAGACAAGACCTACAGGAGATGGAGTTTTATTGTAAATAAAGAATTTCAATGAGTTAAAATTATACATGGACAAAATTAAGAAGGTTAAGCAGAGCATTCAAGTTTTTTTCCCCAGTATCCATATTCAACTTATTTCAACTGCCAAAGACAGGGTAACCTGCAAGAAATATGAAGTCTATTTGTGATTGCATGAAAAAGTGGCAAGTGATCATAATAATGTGATTGGTTTAAAAAATTAGACTTGTCACCGAGGCAGTTAATGTGTGAAAGGCAAGTCTTTGAAGAGTCACATGTAATGAATAGGAAAGCATGGATATAAAAGAAATTAATATTTCAGAATATCCCCTGGCCTTGCCTCATCGTTTTAGTAAGAGAAGTTCTGACTTTCAAAAGATTCTGCATCTCATGTATGAGAAAAGACTATCATTTCGTTTCATATGAAATGCATTATAAACTTTCCCTCTAAGAACCCTGGTTCCTGCTAGTTTCCAGAATAATCCATTCTGTAATTGCCATTCGGAGAATAACAGTTTGACTTCCATTGACACAAATCATTCAAAGGCAAAAAATGCGTTATATTACATACCATTCAACAAGATATCAGTGTTTGTCTGCTATTAGTGGAGAAACAATAATGTGCTTTATATAATTATACCTGATACATCTTTGGTCCTTTCTTGAGCAGATAACCAACACTGTTCAAGTTATCCACAAAAGTATCTATGTCTGGAACTCTCAAGCTGATTCTATCTGCCAAGCTGTATATCTCCTGATAAGAAAGAAATGATACAATAATGTTCCTGACCTGAATTAAAAGACAAAAATATCTCTCCCATCCAGTGCAATCAGAGGAGAGAAATACTAATGTTTTGCTGACAAGATCACTCATGCAACTTGGTGCGTCAAAGTAAGTGAACTTTCCAAAATAAGAAAACAGAGATGCTTCTTACAGAAATTGAAAAGCAATCCTTTTGCTGCAACTCAGACTGTTTGTGGAGGGCACTTAGAAATCTCTTTGCCTCCTTCTGTTGACTCATCCCACCACTCCGAGCAAAGTCTACAAACCCATGCTCATCTACATATTTGTCATACAAGGATTCTTTCATTATCTCAACCACATCCTGAGAAGCACAGAGTTGCATCACAAAAAAGCAAATCCAATCAAATAAATACCTGAAAGTACAGTGTCTTCATCATGCACATTGTATCTGAACAACAAAATTTACTATTTGACTTATTACCTGGTATAGAAAAGATGTCAACCTTACAGAATATAAAATCCCATAACAATCCTAACAATGCACCAAACTAAAGCACCCTATGGCTTTAAACCACTTTAGGGCGTGTTTGGATGATTAGGCCCAAAATTCAGTAGGATTCCTAGGTTGGGCCAATACAATTAAGAAAAATTGGCTTGGGCTAGGCCTATTTTCATAAATACCCAAGAGCCTTTGGAGTGGTTTGGCCCAAATCCCATAGAAAAAAAAAAAAAAAGACCTCAGTGCTGAGGTCTTTGTTTTTCTTCTTATAGGATTCGGGCCAGCCCACTAACAAAACCAGTCCTAGGTACTTATGGATATGACCTAGCCCCTTTCTAACTAGTTGTATTGGCCCAATCCAATGAATCCAATAGGATTTTCAGCCCATTCATCCTAATAGACCCTTAGTAGTCCACCCTCAAACCAAAGAGCCTGGTTGGAACATATAAAGAGATGTGGTAAAAAGAGTAACCATTACTTCTTCAAACTGGTGGTCGACTACTCGTAGAGTAGCTATAGGATTGTATGGAGGCATTCCGCATCAAGTATGTACCTTACTGAGAAGCCTCTCTCTTAAACCATCTTGAACCATAAAATTTCAATGTCAGTGGCTTGAGGTTTAGCCTCAAATCTCAATTGCAGCACAAAGTTGGCAGAAAGCTGCAAATTCACTTCAATAGTCAATCTCAAGGCAGATCAACTGCATCTCCTATGCCTAGATTGAAGATCTTTTTTTGTTGGAGCAAAGATTAGGAACAGCCTAATAACTTTCATTCAGAAAGCAAAGGGAAAAGGGGATATAAAAAGAAGCCAGAACTTGACTTCCTCAAAGTGAAGAGGAGAAAAAAAACAGAGCTAAAAAGTACGAGACTGACATAAGTTGAGAGATCCAGAGAAATGTTGCAGCCTCCTTTTTTTCCTCTATGAAGCAGGACATTCCTAGTAGATAGACTAAAACTTCGAACAGGGTCTTCTATCTAATATTGAAGCCATAAGTGTAACTAGTTTGAAGCATCTACATTGAAATAGCCATGATCAAGAGATCTTGTGATGATATTATACACAGTTCAAATCTGATTGTCAAAAATGTTTAGCTTGCCTAGAGAGGTTGAATAAGGACATCCTCCACAATGTCGATATGTGCCGTTCCTAAAAGCCAGTGATTTTCTAAATTATCCCAACATCAAACTTCATCTGTAATGCCTTTCTTGGTCTTTATTCTGATTTTCCAACTCAAAAGACAGTGAATGGAAGAAAGCCGATGTCATGGCCTGGACGTCTCAGATGAGAGCATCAACATATACAAAGAGGTAATGCAGTGAAGCTGCTGGTTTGAGGGCATGTCCAATCCAAGGATGCTTACAAAATGACTCTACACTGAAGAAAACAAGTATATCAATATTTCCTACAGGTCAATTTGTTATAAGTTTTCAAGTTTGTTGTCAAATCGAATTGATTTTGAGCTTCAGAAAGCGTTTCTCAGTGTTATGCAGAAGTCAGGATTAAAGAGTAAACTGCAAATCAATTAACATAAGCAAGACATGTTAACTGAGAATTAAGAAACTTTACTCACCATTGCATCTTGGTCAGTTATTTCTTCTCTTAGATCCAAACGAGCACGAGCTTCTGCCAACCTCACAAGACTTTCCAACTGTCTTGCGGTGATAGGAGTACCATCAGCTGAAATATTATGGTCCCTTAACTGCAAATAAAATGTCTGCAAAATCTCAGCTGCTGGTCTAGTCATCCTAATGCAGCAAAAAAAAAAAAATAGATACAAAAAGATTTTAGATAGCATCTTACATCACAAACAAAAGCAAAAACTAAGCAAAATAAAAATGTAATCACCTGGGAAAGATAAAATTTCTTGCATATGCAATATACTTGCGAAGAAGAACACCTGGTAATGGTATGAAGTCCATGTCTTTCTCAGGGTCTAGTCTCAACCTGGAAGCCAACGAACCATTTCTACTGCCAAGCTCCATGCCTCTACTGTATTGTGATGCTGAATATTTGTGAAAATAGAGTCATGTATCACAAAAGGAAAATTTTAAAAATTTATCACTATATTCCAAACTCCAAAGGTTATCAAATCTCACCTCTTCGTAACTTCTTGGAGGGCAACAACCGTTGTCGATTTCCCGCATGAAGCTGCAAAATTAAAATTAGTTTGTATCCACCATCATATTTAAGTGATGGGTAGCATTATATGAGTACTCAAACAATAAAAACAGCTATATATTCCAATGCTAGTTTAATGCATCACTTAGAAATAAACACAGCATATAACATGTATATTGGCTCCGCATAATGGTAAGCAGGCATGGTAACTTACTGCCATGATATGGTCAGATACTTGCTTATCCAGTACTTCATTTGGTTTATCTAGTAATATAAAAACCAAATCAAAACGCGAGAGAAGAGCAGCACTCATTTTCAGGTTTTCATTCACAGTTTTTGCCCGGCTGCAAAAAATTTATAAGCACAATTGGAAGTTAAAATTGCAAAAAGCAAAGTTAAAATAATTCTTTACGCTACAAGACAAGCAACTCTAAAACAGGAACCACATTCTAGTTCTAAAGAAAGGAAAAAGGCCTTAAATGATAAAAAGATAGAGAATATGTATATACAATAAACAAGTGATTACTGAATATACGTCATTTCTAAGGACCTGAATTCAATCCTTTAGTGTGAAAAGGCGTTGCTGAGAAAAATAGGTTAAATCTAGACATCTAGGTGAAATCTATCATAAAGCTCAATCATCAGCAAATGTAGATCATGGTCACTGAAAAACGGAAGCCTTTTTCTTTTAACCTAGCATTATTTAGCTAAGCATGTCACAAATATACCTAAGTATGTCCATATGTATGCATGTGTGTGTGCGCACGCGTGTGTGCATGCATGCGTGCGCGCACGTGTGCATGCGTGTACATATACATATCTGTGTGTGTGGACTGTGGTGTGTATGCTGTTGTGTGCTTTGGTGTACTAGAAATTGATAACCTCCCTGAGAATCACGAGTTGGCCATCCAAATTCAAGATCCAAACTGCGGAACATAAGGCTTAGAAACCAAAATTCATGTGCTTTGATGATCTCGACATAATCATCAAGTAGGTGTCAAAGTAGACAGGATCAATTGTACTGGTATAGTAAGATACATGACAGGGTATGTAAATTAAAAAATCATTTTAAGAATCATTATCTACATATCTTAAAACATCAATAGATTTAAATTTACCAGGTTTTGATAATTAAATCATGGTAAACATAGTATCATAGTATTAAATAACAACTACTTGATGACTATGTTAGAGACCATCAAAACACATGGATTTCAGTTTCTAGTCCTATTTTGTGGTGTAGATCATGTTCAATGGTTTGGATCATGAATTTGGATGGCCCATCATTGATTTCCAAGAGACGTGTACCAACATCCCAGCATGCCCAAGTGATAAATACTGCCAAAGCCTAAGACTGCAGAAGAAATTAAGTGAAGCACTCCAGAATATATATATATATATATATATATATATATATATATATATATACTACTTTGCCTTGTCAGAAAATTGTTTAACTATAACGGGCAGAGAAACATTGAGAAAAAAAGATGTTTCACATTTGAGCAATATAACCCTCTTGTAAACAATATTAGAATGCTGAGACCTGTTTGGTAGCAACACTTCCATATATATAGAAGATTTCAGCTATAAAGAAAAATACCGAGTAGGAAGACATAATAGAGGCAACTTACTTGTAGTGACCGCCAACAGGATTTGCTGCTGCTAACACAGAAGTTCGAGCTGATAAACTTGCCACTAATCCGGCCTTTGCAACAGAAACACATTGCTGTTCCATGGCTTCCAGCAGAGCCTAAGAAACTGAAATTCAGTTCGTATGTTCATATTCATACAACTTAGGATGGAACTCTGACAAATAATCAATAAACTGCCACTATACCTGATGTTCCGCTGGCATTTTATCGAACTCATCAATGCAGCATAACCCACGATCAGCAAGGACCATTGCACCTATGGTAAACAGAGGAATGATTACTTATAAAACCAAGCAACTAATGAATTTCCATTAAGACCAATGAGCTAAACTGCAAATAGTGAAACAACAATTAAATTGATCTTCATGTCCATTGAATGTAGTGTTGTTCTTGTGTGATGATGGTTCAATATATCATGAGTTAGCCCAACATAAGAAACTAGCTAAAGCTCAAATAGGTTCTGGACTTGAGGGGTTGTACCCTTTTTTTTTTTTCCATTTTTCCCCCTGTTTTAGGGAAAGAAGGGCGACCCACCAAATTTGTAGGGGTCACACACGCGAATTGGAAAATAAAATATTCAAACAAATAAATACATGTGCAAACATATTTGCAAGTGACAAAATGTGTGGATACATGTCTCTGTGCACAAAGAGAAAAGTTACAGTACTTTTCATGGTCTCTATTTTATTTGCAATTACCTTTAAATTGTTCACTTTTGGATGACATGGGAAAAGATAGGTAAAGTGAAAATGACCATAACCATATTCCTGACTATCAAGCCTTATCCCAACAATTTGGGGTCTACTATTTAAGGGGGAAAATGCCTCTAAAGAGTTTAATGCGAAGGATTACCAGCCTCAAATGCATAATCACTGGTCATAGGATCTTTAACTACAGCAACAGTTAGGCCAGCATTTGTTGTTGCATTGCCACACACGTAGATGCCTCGTGGAGAAACTGCCGCTGCAGCTTGCAGAAGTTGGCTCTTTCCTAATCCAGGATCACCTATAAAAAAACATGCTAAAATTATGCATAATCCTGCACTATAGATATATCAAAACATAATTGTTACATAGAAATTGCAGGTGGAAATAATAAATAGATCATAGAACCATTAAACTTAAAATCAATGGCTTCAGCAAAGGAAAGGAGTACAGATCTTAATTACCAACAATAACTACATGGATGTCTCCACGAACTGGAACCTTGTTTTGATCCATCGAATACTTCTGCACACCTCCAAATAATGCAAGTGTAATGCCAGCTGTGGACAAAAGTATAAAACAATCAAAAGTACACTATGAAGTTCAAAATGAAACACAAGACAGCACATGCCTGTTTAAGCACCGTCAATAACAAAAAGTTGCATTTACAAAATTGCACCTTAACAGAGCATAATGGTTCTTTTAAAAAGTAAAATAAAAATATCACCTTTCACAAGTTCATGCCCATAGATGGAGGGACAGAAGGATTGAAGTATTTGACGGAATATATCAGAACCATGCTCCTCTGAGAACTTAACAATAAATTCCAAATCTCTCAGTGAAAATGCATGAAAATCCGACAGCATGTTAGCTCTGGTTTTAGAATTGGTCACTGGAAAATCTTCAGAGTCAGCTTGGGACTTGGAGTTACTGACTGAAACTGCTTCAAGATATAGATAGTACAACCCTTGGTTCTTGTTTTTGGATTTTCCTGGAAAATTCAGATGTTCACCTGAGTCTACACCCTACAGTCTACAAAATTATTGAGAAAAGGAATAGAGTATTGCTTCTCAGGAATCAAGAATAAACTCCAATTGCAAAAGTATTTAGATCAAAAAGAGCAAATGATGCTATGCTGGTGATATTGATAGTGTGATAGTTGTGGTAATTGGGTACTTCAATTATAATGAGTCCTAGAAATACTAAAAGACTAGGCAAATAATGGTCACGAGAAAGATTAATCTGTTTAATATCAAATATCATGGATACATGATAGGCTTGTCATTTAACCTAAACATCTTGGTTAGAAATGTCGAGTGCTAGTTAAGATGAAGCTGAAGGCTCGAGGCTGAGGGCTCTAAACTAAAGTTATCTAGTTAGATCTCAGTTTAAAATCCCAAACATCGCAGTTGTCACTGAGTACAAGATTATGATGGTTATGTCATTTGAACAGCTGATGATAATGATAACTGTATATGACACACAAACACTTCTTAAGGCATAGGGTGAAAAGAAGATTATAGAGTATATTCCTGACAAATAACAGCACATGATACATCTGTCTTACCATGCAAAAGCAAATAAAGTACTCAAAATCTGGAAAGATCAGCCACAGTTTACAATATCACAAAAAAAAAAAAAAAAAAAAATCTGATTGTATGCTTCCATTTTTCCAACTTATTGAAGCAGCATTAGTTTTTATAAGCCATTGCAGAAAAATAAATAATTTGCAGATGCCTATTCAACAGAGAGAAAGAACACTTTTGTTTGGTATGCAATTGTGCTTTGTGTAAAATTAAATACTGAAACACTATCCTTGTATGCCAAAGAGTCATCCATCATTATAGAGGCTTGGAGCTTTGGAAGGTCATAGCAATATAAATTTATTCTGTTGTTATTTTGAGAAGTTTTTCCTTAATACCATCTCACATAGATCATCAACATGACTTTTCTTTTGTAGTTCGAAGAAATTTGCAAGTGACAAACTATCAAGTCTTATCTAATCTATACGAAATTGACTTAAAAGGATGTTTAAAATCTGGATCTTAACTTAATAGCAACTCTCTTAATTACTTTTGGTTCCTTGGTAAAGTTATATGGGAGAAGACGAACCTGCAGCCAGGTGATCAAAACAAGAAAACCAACAAGCAGAAAGACATAGCCTCTTGGTCATGCATGATTGTGCAACCAAGGAGCAACTATCCAAGGTTCCATAGGCTTGAAACAAGTATAGCTAGAAAATGAGGAAAGAAAGACAATATCCAGTATGCAAAATTGCATTTATTTACGACGTAAATATTAGGCGCACAAGTCACACCAAAGCACAATAGTCATAGTACAAGTTAGTAGAATGAAAATGGTGGAAGACATGATTTCCTTCAATTTTATCAGAAATCTCATTGAGTCATTATAAAGTACAAGTAATTGGAACCTGTCATGCACTTTCAAGAGAGAAGAATGAGAACAACGGACAAAAAAATTGTTTATGTCAGCTGATATATTTATTCTAAGTTTTGTTCTTCCTTTTAAAATTATTATGTAAGTTTTAAAAGAAGGATGCTCATTAAAGAGAAGTGTTTATGGAGGGAAGAGCCAGCCACATAACCACATCATGCTTTACCATTTGCATTATCCACAGTTGATTATTTGAAAATCTTTATTTTTGGTTCTTGAAATCTCCCACTGAATTCCCCAAGCTTTAAATAGGAATCATTTGAATGGATCAATTCAGTAAAAGTCACTTATGTAACATGGTTAAAGCTCTTTGGCAGATAACCTTATGGTTTCAGGAGGTTCTAAGGCTAACTTCTTTTCTGTGCAATTGAATCCAAACAGGTCATCTTCATTTGAAACTGTTGTGCTATCTGAACTCAATCCAGTAGCATGTAACCAGATATAATGGTCAGGATAAATTTAAAAGGGAAGGATGATGGCTAGCCAAGTTTTATGATAATATTGTAAGAAAAAATTATTGCCATACCTCCACCAACATCCATGTAATTGTTTATAACATTTATAATTCCAGTAACTCTCACAACATCACCAGGGATGCAAGAATCAACAAGATCTTCGGTTAGTTCACATTCTATGGTTCGAGGCACCCGCCCTTCTTCATGATTTCCAGATTTAAGGAGCTCCTGGACCCTGGAAAAAAAAAAAGAAAACAATATCAAAATCCCACGTGACAGCTACCTAAGGAATTCACTGGACTCAAAATCAACTTCAGAATCACATGCCTAATTTTTTGAAAATCTATTGCTTTGGCAGTAGATCTGATTGGTGCAAAAGTTCTGCTTCTGCATCCATGAAGACTGCAAGCTCCCGGAGGTGAAAACTTCCCATTAGGAAACATGCGTGTGATGACAGTTTCACACTTCTGGCAGGCAAAGCTCATCTGCATCACCAGAGGCCTGACAGTGCTGACTTTGACAACCGAACCACGCACTGAAACAAGCTTCTCTGTGATGTCATAAATTTGAAGTCATTCTTTGCTTTCTCTATTAGATTGATTTATTTTTTTTAAAAAAAAAAGTAAATAAGCCAGAGAGCAACTGATGTATGCAGCTTTCAAATTCTTCAAAGTGATCGATGAATCAGAGTGGTTATGAAGCCGAATGTTTATCTTTTCTATGTCCATCAACTGGCAGTTCTTTTCCTTTAGAGAGAGAGCCTGCTTACAAATTTAAGGAGCAATTATCAAAAAAAAGCTACAGGAGAAAGTATTCACTAAATATACGATGACAAGAACCATATGCACAGCAGAACCCATGCACAAAAGAGCTTCCTTAGGTGCTTCCTCCAGAATGGCACAAAGCTCTTCAACTCCACATACTTTCCGAAATTGCTGGAAGTCAATGGGGAGAAAGAAGATGCCATTGTCATCTTGCACCTAAGTTACAAAAGATAGAAGTCAGTAACTCAGTGATGATGACTAGAAAAATAGCAACTGGGAACTACAAAAGGGTTCAGTATCATAGGATGCAAACAATAAGATCTAAAACTAGGAGATTTATATAACATAGTACATATACACATCAGTTCATTTTAAAAGAACTATATAGATCTAAAACACAGTACAAAATCCATCAATTCCCTTTATTTAACAATTCTAAATCTTCACAAACCAAGAATTTGAAGTCCATATGACTACTTTCTTTGAGAATCAAAATCATAAACAAAAAGTTACAAACAAGAGGTGCAGATGAAGCATCAAAAACCACTGGTATGCTGATGTTGTCGGCACCAAAAATAAAAGTTTTAACCTGACTCAACTTATTACGTAGAATAGAGTGAGATCAGGTATCAAATCCTCAAGGATCAATAGGCTGAGTTGTATTCAAATTAGAAAATATGGTGAAGGAATAGAATTTTAGGATTTAGAAAAACAAAAAAAACAAGTTGATAGAGATGAAGTTTTAGAAAAATCAGATAAAAGAAAGTGCCTCAGGGTTTTCAAATCCATCCTTAATCACAGATTATTATGTTAATCAAAGCAATCCAAATCACTACAAACTACAAGTCGTAGTAATAATAAAAAGATATATCTATGATCTTGTTCTCAACATAGCTTATTTCGGTGAGCACGAATTGTATCCTTAGATCACGACTCGTCTCTACGTAGTTATAAGCTATTCGAGATCAAGCATCATAAAATCATGAATACTACTACTTAAATGCATAAAAAAGAATCACAGAAACTCTTTATACTTGCAAAATATTCAATCATATTTAAAAGAAAGATGTCTTACAATGTTTAAGTAGTTGATTGCATAAAGAAAGATATACAATAAGATGCATGAAATATAAATATAAATCTGTACTTAAGGAGTTCATCTACAACCCCAAGGACGAAGAGTTTAGCTGCTCATGGATTGGATCCCGCTCACCACCAAAAACTCCATCTTCTTTGATTGCTGGAGAACTTGAAGAAGGACAAGACGCAAAACCTCCTTATGCCACCACAAACTCTCACCCAAAACTCCAAAACCCTAGCAACCTCCCTCTCTTCCTCTCTACAAAATTTCTCTACAATTTTTCACTCCTTTTTTGCTCTTTTCGGAATTTCTCGGACCACCCCACACCCCTTTTTATAGCCCTCAAGACTTTCTAGCAAGGATTGCTATACCAGTAAACGGTACCCATACCGACACCAGACCGTATGATAGCGGTACCATACCGTACCAACATACGGTACGCTCCGACGTATCGATTCGGTACCGATATAATTTTTTTTGATTTTGTTTCAATTTTTTTTTTGGATTTCCAAGTTAATATCATGATTATCATCCAATAATTACATTATATTACATATTTATTTATATATTTGGGTTCAATTTTTGAGTTCGATATCGGTACAAGGAACTTTGATCCAAATATATATTTATTTATATTATATTACAACTCTATCATCTTAAAATTAAAAAAAAAATGTATAAATATGCATTAAAATATATCCAAATTTTTAAAGTACAAGGCACAAAGAATGACATACTAATCTTGAGATCTGCTCTGCATCTAATATCTCGTCGAGTGTCTGTGACACTCGCAGATATCTGCATCACCGACATAGTCTGGAGAAATATCAGTCCATCCCTCTAACTAAGTAGCATTGTACTCCTGAATATTCATCCTATAAGATATTTTTTCTGAATTATAAGACATCTCAGATCTCTCACTCAAACTCTGACTCTGAGAGATATCCTTGGGATATGGTATGGCTGTGGAGGAGCCCATCCAAATATGCCGGTAATAAAATCTGATCCGTAAGATACTCTAGACTACATAAGATAGTAACCACTAAAAGATGATATCTCGGATGCATCATATCCATATAGATCATAAGGTAGCTACGAGTAATAGGATCTATAATGCGAGAATGATCCAGATACATCCATGGGTCCTACTTCACATGCAAGTTCATTTGCAGCTGCATGGTGTGCTGGACGACCTCTAAGAGTCCGTCTCTATATGAAATCGACTCTCTGCGATCTCTACCGACTCGTCCACCATGATCCCTATCTTGTGTGGCATGTGTAAACTGAGATTCATCAGTGAATCGAATACCTCTACCGACTCGTCCACCATGATCCCTATCTTGTGTGGCATGTGTAAACTGAGATTCATCAGTGAATCGAATACCACCTTACGACTGTCTCATAAACAGTGGTCTCCTGTCCTCCAATCCCTTTTTGATATCAGATCTATGACTACTAGTACCATCATCACTCTCCCTGATCTCTAAATCTGAGCTAGATAGCTCCTGCACTCTCGAAAGTAGTGCACGTGCAACTATCTTTCCTTTTTCTCCCCTTGTGCCCCTTTGTAACTAAGTTTTCTGTGTTTGAGAGGATAGATGTCTCGTTGCTGACCAGCCTCGTCTAAACATTTCTCCCTCAAACATCTACGAGGATGTCTCGAACATCGAGTCATGTGATACATGACCCCCCTGTGACCTCTCAGGCTGTGGCTAATCAGCTGAAACCTTATGTGAAATATTTTTTTCTGTCCATTGTCTTGGATCCACCTTGATCTCCCTAGCTATTACATTGGTTGGTCGTAGAGGGGATCCCGACTCATCAAGCTCCGACTCCTACTGCTTCCCTGTAAGCCATTCGATCATCAGATCGTCGTCCTCATCATCATAATCACCTAATGTCGGATCTGCATACTTCAGATGTACCTCCTTTTGGATATATTTTAGCCTCAACCTCAAATTATAGTGAATATATACAAGATCGTTGAGACGCTTCTGTCAAACAGTTTCTCTGTTTGCTATGAATAAAGATGAAAGTTGACCAACTGCGTTCACAACTACTAGAGGAGATCGTCTAAGAAAGAATGCGGATCGCCACAGCTTTTAAATTATCTACGGACTATCCAAAATGAATCCACTATTCAGTTGCAAAAATATTACGCAAAATTACATATCATATTTTATGATATCTTTAGGCATATAACGTCAACAAAGTCTTCTCATTATTGATATGTAATTTATCTGGATTCATCTTCTTTTTGCTTACGACAGCTGATGCAACTCCAAAACTGTCCGTCCCCTCTCTAAATTATTTCATCTATGAAAAATATATTTCTTAAATTAACAAATATATTATTGATTATGGACCTAATTCAGCTAAATGCTCACATATTAGGTAACCTAACATACCTCTTGCAGGCATATAGATACGATTTTCGGATCGAACACCATCTTATATATCACATTATGGAGTAGTGAGAAGCTTGCGATCCATATCTATCCCAGGTGTGGTATACTGAAATCTCTTATTCAAATAGTAAGCTGCAGATAAATCCATAAATAATTAAGTACACTTACACAAATACAAAAGCTAAAAAATTTTTAATGAAATTTTTCATTCATGCTTACCGGTTAGATGCAAATCCCTTCCCATTTGGTAGCCCAGCGACGCTCGATGATGTTGATTATTTCTGGACATATTTTGGATCTATCTCATTGATCTGTTTTTTTGCCTTCTCCATCATATAATATAAAAAGTCCATCTGAGGGATCTCTCGCTGTCCACAATGCGAAGCACCTCATATAATGACTTAATAACTTTCATTATCTTATCAGCCCATTGTCCGAATGACTGACTCGTCATCAAATTTTCTACTTGACTTCCCTCTGTGTCAGCTCTTGCATATCTGCTCTACTGCCACTCAGTACTAACAAACATCTGACGTAAGGCTGCTTTCTTCTCTAGAAGGCTATCAAGTGCTATATAGTTCGTAGCAAACTTGATGACACTCGATCTCAAAATCTCCCCCCCAATATATGTCCGCATCAATGATAGGACCTATATATGATTGTAGATGAATCTAGTAATAGTCTGGGTCGTGTCTACTGTCTGCTGCACTCTACGAAGCTTCCCAATATCCATCAACATAAGATTAATACAATGTGTAGCATATGAGGTCCAATAAATATGCGATCGCCTCTCTATCAGTAACTCTCTGACGGTCTAATATTGCAGCCCATTATCTGTGATGATCTGTACGACATTCTGCTCTCCTACTGAATCATCTTCTCCATCAATCCAAGAATATATGCGACGTCGTGCACCTTATCTGAAGCATCAATTGACTTGTGAAAAAATATTTTTCCATCACAATATGTCAAAAAATTGATGATGCTCCGTCTGGTAGGACCAGTCCAACCATCACACATGTCAGTCCGTATGTGGGCCACTTATTCTTGTAAGAAGCAATCCATCTCTGTAGCTCCTTGTTACTGTCAAGAAGCTGACCATAGATATCTTTAGATGTTGGGAGATCCACACTCGAGCTAACAGCCTATATAGCTGAAACGGCAAATCGACAGTAAGTATTGTCTGCTGCATGCGCTGAAATGTGGCTGAAATGAAACTATGATCCCATAACTCACCATATATCCCTCTTCTTATCCTTCTTCAATATGCTGTCAATCCTCTACTGCTTTGAATCCTTGCTGAAAAAAACCTATGGATCCAAATCACGAATGATGGCTCCTGCTGGTATGTCTCTAGAAGATCTCCTACTACCAAAAGCCCCAACATAAATGAAATACCATGCCTGCCTCTACTGTCGGTCTCTCTAATTGAGATGGTCCTCCTGAACTTTGATTCCCTCCAGCGATCGCAAAGCCGAACCCCGATTCATAGCATGATAGTCCAAATCACTCCCTGTATCTGGCCATCTCCTCCAGTCGATATTGATCATCCAGATTCGTCTGAATGGCGACCTCAATCTGTGCCTCCTCATCATCTGGAGCGGAAGCCTCCTCTGACTCTCTAAAGTGATGGAAGATGGCTTTACGGCTCGACGATCCACCTCTATCTTTTTCTACTTTATCCTTTTTTTATGCTTTAAAATTAGCAAAATGCTTCTTCATCAACTGACGTACCTCCTATGGATATTTTCGATGCATGGATATATTGCCGTAACCACCAGCCAAATGCTGCTTCAATCTTGTCACACCTTCCTCCTTGAACTCTGTGTTGCACCATTTGCATCTCTAATGATGCTGAGCCGAGAGTATCTCGCCATGCTCCCAACCAATGTCACGCTCTGTATCTTTCTTCTTACTCATCTCTATAAGATTAACAAAGTATAATAATTTAATAATATGATTTTACAGTTATTTTTTGAAATTTTTTTTTTTAATTTTTTTTCAAAATATATTAAAAAAAAATTTTAAAAAATTATTAATGAAAATTAATGATTTTCGCATCATCGTGTAGATCATCTAAAGATCTATGATATACAATGAAATCATATCCAAATCATAAATTTTGGTATGATTTCTTCTTAATTTTGTACTTGTTGCTGTTTTTTGATCAAATAATTAAAAAAAGATTAAGTAAGAGAACGGTAGATTACCTTGCTCTCGATTGATCTTTATCACCTTCTCAATAGGTTTGTGACAATTCTCGCATCCACGAGCTCCGCAATTTTTTTTTCTCTCGTTCGTTTTCACAATGAATTGAGCCTCTGGTTCGAAAGCTAGAGGTCTCAGGAGGCAGGAAGAAAAAGCTAAAGCTTCCCTCCCGACATGATGGCCCCACCCCCACACCCCCCCAATTGCCACGATCGATATAGCTCGAAACCGAGCCGTACTAGCCTAAACTGCTCGATTCGAGTGGTTTACGTAGGAACCAGGTGGTTCCTGCAGCGTACCGAATCGATTCGATCCAAGACCACTTGTTTTCTAAAAAAAGCACCGAACCGGACCGACTAGCTGCCGATCCAGCTCGATTCACCCTGTACCGATCGGTTTGGGCCTATATGGCAAATCCTACTTTCTAGAGTCCAAGCCATCCCAAACTCTCAGCTCCTCAAATCTCTTACGCCTCCCCTATTTTCCTTTTTTGGTTGTGGCACCCCAAAGCCCTAGGTGTGTCAAATCTACATCCCAGGCTACTTAAACCGTCCGCATGTAAGCCCTTCTCAACCGATCCCAGGCCCACATTTGAACCATGCCCGTAAGTCCTACACTCGTGTCCACCCACATGCACGCCCGCACCAGCGCATGCCAACTGCGCCTGCATCGCATGAATGCCCACCTATGAGCCACGACATGGATTGTGCCTCTTCTCCTATACACTGCATGCATGGACCATGCGGTATTGCTATGTGCGCCGTTGTGTGCCACATGTGGACCAAAAGGCTCTGTGGGCTTACTGTGTGGGCCGATGAGTGTCTGTTCCGATGGGCCTTATGCCCCTATGGCCCATGCGACTGTTGTGGGCCCTGGTTGCTTTCTTCTAGCCTCGATGCATATGTTGGCTGAAAATTTGTCAATAGGGACAGGCTAATTTGGACTTTAACTTGAGCTTTGTTACTGCAAATGTTGGGGCCTTTGCTAGCTGGTATGTGATTAGTCTTCATAATTAACAATTTTTGAAAAAAAGCATAAACAGCATCAAATACTAAATAATAGATATTAAATAATAAAAATTTTAATACTTCTTATGTCATATTAATGCATTGATCACACCCATCAATTTGAACTTTACTCGTCCTCGAGTAAGAGAAAAGTTAGTGTCATGTACTTTCTTGCTTAGAGATGAGTGTTCTGTCAGGCAATTTTAATGGCAAATGATGTTCAGCCAGAAAATTAGCGAAATATGTCATAGGGTATTAATACTATCCAATAGAGTGGTTATGTAGAGAACATAAAATTTTTTAGAACCTTTTCTTAACCGACTCCCCACTCCAAGATGGGTTGATGTATTGTCTTCATGCACTTTCATTCCTTCATTATTTTTTTTATTTTTTCTTTTATGTATAGTCGGTGCAATGTCTTAACCCCTTAAGCTTTCTGTCTGATCCTTGTAACGAGTTTTAGGCCAATGACTCCTAAATCAGTTGGCTCTAGGGCATTAAATGTAGAACACCCCTTGGACTTACTAACTCGAATCTAACAGACTATGGGTTAAAACTGGCTGTACAACAAGATTTCTTCACATTTCTCACTTTTAGATGCGAACATCAATGCTTACTTAGGCAAAAAGACCCGATTACTCGATAAAAAGTGCTCAAAACAAAATTTATTTTTCTATATTCTACGAAGGAACTTTTGCATTCATCAATATTTTTCATTTATATCCATAAAAAGTAGATTCTTAATAGAGTGGGTTAGGAATGCTCAAAAATTGATTTTCATTCCAGACTTAACCATTTATTGGGTTTCTTAATATTTGATCCCTCGATATTTCAAAAATTCTCTGGACTGTGCATCAATTGTTTCTTAAAATACATGATTAACCTATAAAGCATAATCGCATACGTAATCACAAATATATTCAAGGATTTATTAATTTATCCCTCTCCCCAACTTAAACGACATTGTCGTCAATGGAGTAAGGAAAATAAAGTGATGCGGGCAAAAAGGAAGAACAAGGAGAGATGTCACCTGGGATAAATGTGCTCTTGAGTTGATAGGTGCTTTCAGCATTCCAATCCAAGTCCCTACAAGTGAATGTAACTCAGTCATTTTATTATTTTTAAACCTAAAGAAAATTAAGATGGAGAAATTGGTTGCCTTCCAAAAAGTGCTAAGTTTAGAGTTTTCAGCCAAACTTCCTGAATCTTAATGTGTCTCGTATACCGGATCCATCAAATTGATGGTGTCAATTTATCTCGTATATCCACTTCGAAACAGCTATCAATTTGTGGTCCTTGGGAAGCATTGAACATGTTCAATCGCAACTTTTTGTTCCCAAAAGAGATGTCCATGACTCTTGTCCTATAATTGATATATGCATTAACTGTAGCTAGGAAAGGTCGGCCTAAAATGATGAAAATTTGTCTAGGGTTGATACCAAGTTTCATGTTAAGGACAAAAAAATCAACTGAAAAGTAAAACTCATCTATCTTGACTAGAACATCTTCAATCATCCCAAATGGTACCTTAATAGATCTATCAACTAGTTGTAAAATAACAAAAGTGGGTTTCAACTCTCCAAATCCCAAAAATTCGTACACTGAGCTAGGAAGAAGATTAACACTTGCCCCCAAATCTAAAAGTGCTTTTTCAATGTGAACATCCCCTCTAACATAGAAAACGATAGGGGCACCTGGGTCCTTAAGTTTAGGAGGGGTAGTGTGCTAGAAAACTGAACTAGCTTGTTCGATGAGACAAACTTTCTTTAGGATTTGTGATTTGGATTTGCGTTTCTTTATGCACAAATCTTTCAGGGATTTGGCATAAGCTAAGACCTGTTTGATTGCATCCAAGAGGAGATTAATCTAAACTTATTTGAACAATTCCAACATTTCATCTATCCTTTCTCCCTTCTCATTAAAAGGAATAAAGAATTCTAGAGCACTTGAAAATGAAACCTTAGGTGGATAAGGAAGTGCTAATGGAGTTGGTTCATCCCTCAATGTCGGATCCTCCTTATCTTTGAGCACTTCGGACTTGATCAAAGTTTCATTATTGGTTTTGCTAGGTTCCTCAATGACCCTTCCATTTCTGAGAGTCATAACAGATTTGGTATGTTCTAAAAAAGTTTCAAAGGTATTGGAACTCTCAACCATATATTGTCCCTTCGAGTTACTCTCAGGTTGACTAGGCAACTTTCCTCCTCTCCTATTGAATGCAGTAGCTAGCTGGCTGATTTTGGGTCTCTAGTTTGGCTGTGGATTATGTATGGGAGTGAAGGATCTGGGTGTTGCTTTCTAGCCCCTTTAATGTTTGTAAAACTTTCTCTTCAAAAGCCAAATTATGGATAATTGGAGCGGGTGGAGGAACATTTTGAAATTATGGGTAGGGCATATGCCTATAAGTCACATCCGGGTGACTTGGTCTTTGCATAATCAGGTTACCCATTGGTTGTGGTTTTCAGAAAAAATTTGGATGATTTCTCCAGCCTGAATTGTAAGTATTAAAAAAAAGATTATTTCCTGATCTATAAGTAGTTTGGGTTTGGGCTTGTTAAACTTGCTCTTGTACAAACTCAGAAAATTGGGGTGCAGCTGGGCATTCACTCACAAAGTGGGTGTGACTCGAACATAAAGTACAAACATCTTGAGCAAGAAAGGATGGAGCAGAAGAGTGTCCGACATTCAGTAAATGATCTAGTTTTTGGGATAACTCATCTACTTTATTGTGGATATCTATGGAATTTTCAACTTCATAGATTCCACCTCTTTTTTGGGCAAACATGGGTTTATCTCTACAAGAGGCAGACATGTAGTGCAAGAAATTTCCACTAAGAATTTCAAATAACTATCATGCCTCATCCTCACTTTTTAGCATAAATGTCCCTCTGCATAAAGCATCGATCATTTGTCGGTGTTTCTTTGATAATCCATTATAGAAGCACTAAGCTAATTACCATTTAGGGACAGCATGGTGCGGACATTTACGAATGAGGTCCTTAAGTCTCTCCTATGTTTCATGAAACAATTCTCCACTCATTTGGAAAAAACTAGTGATGGCTTTCCTAATTTGATTAGTTTTTCCAACTGAAAAGTATTTCTTGAGAAATTCTCTTTGAAGTTGATTCCAGATTGAAATGGTCAGTGAGTCTAACGAATGTAGCCAAGTTTGGTCTTGCCCCTAAGCAAAAAGGGAAATAATTTCAACCTAAGAGTATCATCAAAAAAATCCTAGATTTTGATAGTGGAACATATCCAAGAAATTCATCTAGGTGTTTGTATGGATCTTCATTACTAAGTCCATAGAAAGAAAACAGCATTTGAATGATATTGGACTTAATCTCATATTGGGAGGCCTCTGTAGGGGGCACCTGAATACAAGAAGAATATGTATATGAGGACAGAGTGAAACACTCTTTTAATTGATGAGGAGGGTTGGGTTCACCGCATTCAACTATATTTCTAGATCGAGTAGTTCTAAAAGTCTTTTCAATTTCTTGGTCTAATGGTTGCAGTTCTGATTGTAAAGATCGATGACCAAGCATGCAACCAAGAGTTCTAGATCAAAAGAATCTTAAATTTTTTTTTTACTTTTTGTATAAAAGGGAAGAGAAACAAGAAATCTAGAGGTGAGATACCTAGAGGAACCTAAATCTAAGAGATAGATGAGAGGAATATTTTTTAGTTTTCTCCTTTTTAATTTAATTGCAAACAAATTTTGCACAAAAGATAAACTCTAGCTAAGATTTAATCTAAATCTAGATAGTTTCTAACTATTCCAAGTTTCCCTTCAAGCCCTCCAAGTTCAAAGTTAACCATTGACCAGATAAGTGTAAGATTGGTAGGAGGCTCCCTGTGCTTTCGCAACGGTCCTAATTAAATAATCATCATTCTTCAGGCCTAGTTCCTGAACCACTTTTCTTAGACACCAATCGATTGATCAATTCCAAATCTGATCCAACTTTCAAGTTCTCTTGTCTTAATAAGCTCGAATTCCTTAGAGGCTAACGTCTAATTGATTTTAATTAAGGTTAGGTCAATACAAAATGAAGGACTCTTGTTTGTGGGCCAAGAAAGGATGATAAGATCCCTATCTTATTTTGTATTAGGGTTTGTGCCCTTACAATATGTTATGAGAATGTAATGCAACAAACAAGATGTCCAAGCAAAATAAAATTATTATTTTTTTTATTTTTGTTTCTAATGTCACTATATGTATTATGATATTTTTTTAATGTTTTATGTTGAAACAATCGTGCCAATGATCTCCGATAACGGCGCCAAAATTTTGATGTTGTCGCAAGCACCAAAAATAAAAATTTTAATCTGACTCAACTTATTACGTAGAATAAGGTGAGATTAGATGTCGAATCCTCAGGAATCAAAGGGCTGAATTGTGTTCAAACTAAAAAATACGGTGAAAGAATAAGAATTTTAGGGTTTAGAAAAAACAAAAGAAACAAGTTGATAGATATAAAGTTTTAAAAAAATCAGATTAAAAAAAGTGCTGCAGGATTTTCGAATCCATCCTTAATCACAAATTAGTATTTTAATCAAAGCAATCCAAATCACTACAAACTATCTGTAATGATAATAAAAAGATAAATCTACGATCTTGTTCTCAACATAACTTATCTCGCTGAGCACGAATCGTATCCTTAAATCACGACTTGTCTCTACATAGTCATAAGCTAGCGAGATCAAGCATCATAAAATCATGAATACGACTACTTAAACGCATGGAAAAGAATCACAGAAACTCTCTATGCTTGCAAAATATTCAATCATATTTAAAAGAAAGATGCCTTACAATGTTTAAATAGTTGATTGCATAGAAAAAGATATACAATAAGATGCATGAAATAAAAATACAAATCTGTACTTAAAGACTTCATCTACTCTCCCAAGGATGAAGGGTTTAGCTGCTCATGGATTAAATCTCACTCACCGCTAAAAGCTCCATCTTCTTTTGATTATTAGGGAAGAACTTAAAGAAGAAGACCCAGAACCCCCTTATGCTGCCACAAACTCTCTCCCAAACTCCAAAACCCTGGCAACCTCCCTTTCTTCCTCTCTACAAAATTTCTCTATAATTTCTCTCCTTTTTTACTCCCCCACAAATTTCTCAAGCCACCCCACACCCATTTTTATAGCCCTCAAGACTTCCTAGAGTCACAGCCGTCCCATACTCTCAACTCCTCAAATCTCTCATGCCTCCCCTATTTTCCTCTTTTGGTTGTGGCACCCCAAAAACTTAGGCATGTCAAATATGCATCTCAAGCTGCTTAAACCATCCGCATATAAGCCTGTCTCCATCGGTCTCAAGCCCGCATTTGAACCATGCCCTAAGTCCCGCACTCGCATCCGCTTGCATGCATGCCCGCACCCACACACGCCAACCACGCCTGCATCGCGTGAAAGCCTGCTTATGAGCCGCAACGTGGACCGTGCCTCTTCTACCATGCACCACGCGCATGGACCGCGTGGTATTGCTCTGTGCACTGCTGTGCACCGTGTGTGGACCGAGTGGCTCTGTGGGCTTGCTGTATGGGCCGATGAGCGTCTGTTTCGATGGGCCTTATGCCCCTGTGGGCTGTGCGACCATTGTGGTCCCTAATTGCTTTTTTCTAGCCTGGATGCACATATTGGCTGAAAATTTGTCAATAGAGGCAGGCTAATTTGGACTTTAACTTGGGCTTCATCACTGCAAAAGTTGGGGGCCTTTGCTTGTTGGTATGTGATTAGTCTTCATAATTAATAATTCCTAAAAAAGAGTATAAGTATCAAATATTAAACAATAGAGATTAAATAACAAAGGTTTTAATATTTCTTATGTCATATTAATGCCATTGATCATATGTAGCCAATAAGTGCAAAAACAGACACAGGAAACAAATATCATAGTCAATGGATAGGATTCGGTTTAGTTTGATCCCCTTGAGTTAATAATGGAACATGATAATTAGATGCAAAGGGGAAAAAGATATCAAGAAAAAAAGTCATAAGGAACAATGGAAACCTTCCATCTGAATTCAAATGTATTTAATGCATAAGTCAAGTTCTACAAATTTCAAAAAATAACAGTTAATGCAGAATCACCTAGATAGAATGAAGCCTAATCATCCATATGTATAAAAATAATGTACCAAGATCCACAGAACCAGTATCGAGTTTCGTGCTGACTGGCCAGCGGTATGAGTCAGTACAAATTCGTACCAAATCGGATCAGTGCAAATCGATATAGAAGTGAAGAAAGAAACCAAGGAGGAAAAGAGAGAAAGGAGGGGGATAAAGAGGGAGGGAGAAGGGGGAGAGAGAGAGTGGCTGGAGGAGATGCTGGCGGTAGCCATAGGTGGGCCGCGGGCACGCTCAGAGGGCCGCCAAGGCCTCCACTTCTTTCACCAAATCACAGCCGACCGAGAGATAAAGAGAGGGGGAGAGAAAGAAAGAAGGGAGAGGAAGCCAGCGTAGAGGCCGTCAGAGGGCCTCTGCTGGCCACTGTGGCCATCGAATAGTGAAATTGCGGTCTGTGGCTCTGCGGTGTGAAACAGGAGCAATCATTCCTATTTCACAGGATTTTTCAAAAAAACCCCAACACAATGAAGCCGACAATGCATTTTTCTGCTTCACTATTCATCATCGTTTAAAAAAATATGATGAATAAAGGTCACCCCTGCTCCACGGCTCCGCCCGCATCTTTTTCACTACCCGATGGCCACAGCAACCATCCAACGCCCTCTGACTGCCTCTATGCTGGTTGCACCTTCCTCCAATACCCTCGTTTTTCCTCTTTCTCTCTCTCGATTAAACATCCTATCAAGTAACACGGAGTCGCGAAGGCCTCCATAGCCCTCGACGGCCTCGATAGGCCACCATTGGCCCTCCGAAAATGTCGTCCCCTCTTTTCTCCCTCTTCTCTCTCGCTCTTCCTCTTTTTCCCTCTCCCTCCTCTAGTACAAGGATTTAAGTCTCAGCGGGACAGGGGTAGTCCCAACCGTCCCGTCTAGTTCCTTTGGCATTCTGACATCAGGAACGGGTGCGGACCCCAAAATGCACTTCCGACCTTGGTCCCAACTGTCCCGACTTCATCCCAGCCGAATCAGGCACCGGCACGACCGTCCCGATCGTGCCCTATTTTTTTTTTGGTGATGATGCTTCGAATAAGGAGAAGAATGAAGGAGAAGCCAAGAAGGGGTACCGATCTCTTTCTTTTTCTGCTGGTGAGTCGGCGTTCGCATCATTGTCGGAGGGAGCACTGTCTTCTCCTTCGACTCTGCTTTTCTGAGAGGAGAGCATGCCGAGAGAGAGCCAATCGAGAGGCCAGAGAGGGAGGAGGGACGAAAGGACCGGAGGCAGCGACGGAGGGAAAGGAATTAAGGCTTGGAGACATGGAGCCTTTGGGCTCTCGCGCGACCGCTCCAGATGCAGCCACTCAAGGCAAATCCCAAAGGATATGCACGGTGCATGGCGTGCAGTCCGAAATCAATGAAATAAAAAAGGTAACATGGCGTGTTATCCACCGTAGGATTCGAGTGGGACATGATGGAGAGCGTGCAATCCAAAATTGGTGAAATACAAGGGGTAGCATGGCGCCGTGGAATTTGCGCGGTCTAATTGCCCTTGTGCATGCAATACGGAGGTGGGATATCATGCGAAGCACGGCCTCATCCTCGTCTTAAAAAAAAATCCACGCCCGTGAGATGGCCGTTGGGACGCCCGATCGAGATGGCCACCGAGACGGGATGGGATGCGGGGCGTCCCATTTCAGACAAAAATCGAGATGCCCCCGTCCTACGGGATTTAAAACCTTGCTCTAGTATTCTAATTCGAAGGATCGAACCATCCTGATTTGCGATGGACACGGCTTGAAACACCCTGAACCGTCCAATTCGAGATGGTTCGACAAACCATGCAATATCCTTGTTGCTTTTGATCTCCCCGTCTGAGATCGAATGCCGAGGTTGATCAGCCAAGGTGAGACTGCCGCTAGAGCTCCGTCCAAGTACCTACAAAAATTCCTCACCGGGATATTCTCCGATGAAGGCCCTCCAATGCTCAAGTCAGAAGATGGAGAATAATGAGAAAAAGAAAGCACAAAGTGGAGAACTTACTTTGAGGGTCACAAAACCCCTTTATTTATAGGGGAGGAGTTGGAGTCGTATCCATCTCGAAGTCTGGATAGCTTCTGGATTTGTCATACGATTGATTCAGATAAGATATTTTTCTTTTATGAGAGACTCGATCGTAGAGGAATTTCACTCTATCTGGACTTTCCTAATTTGAGAGAGGGAGGGAGAGAGAGAGAGAGAAATCTGACAGTGAGGAGTTAGCTCAACTACGGACGAGCCATGGTAGGCCATCCAGAGCCGAGGTTACGGAGTGGGGCACATGCTGGCTACAGACAATGTAGAATAGATCGGATAGGTACGAGCTATAGTAGGTCGTCCAAGAACGAGGTAAGTAGGTTGAGGAATAGAAACTACTGCTGACTTAGTAGGTCGTGCCTGGTGATCTTCGTATTTACCGTATACTTATAATCTGGTAAACATCAATCTCCTATAGCTCGATCGGACACAAGGATGTGGCAACCGAGGATGAGGTTTAGATCTACAGCAGATGCCCCCCACTCTCAAGGTCGAGCTTCCGATAGGTCGATCAAAGAGAGTACCAATCTGAGGTCGAGACTGATCTTGTTAAGCTGTCCTCTATTGACACGTGTCGAAGATCGATTTTCCAAGTCGAATCATCATCAAATCTGGGCCGTTGATTCCTCGGATCCGCAAGAGCCATGGTTTGACCAATCAAAGGCTGCCATTTGTCGAACATCGATGGAGGGAGATAAATCATCAATAGATCGGAGCCGTCCTGACCTTCTATAAATAGAACCATGGTAACTTCATTTTTATTGCTTCCATTATTCAAAAGGGGAACTCTATCACTTGTATTCTCGAAGATTTTGCTCAATTGAAGCCGAGCTACCATCGACCCCATCTACGCCCTTCGTTTGCTCGACCGCATCATTTGTAGGTCAGTTTTTTGTTACTGATCATGAGTGCGTCGAGTTCGTCCTCATCTACCTGAAGCTCGAGTGACGACGCTAGGAGTGCGGACCCTAAGTCCGACATAGCTTGCTTTCCGGGCAGGCCCAAAGTGAGTAAAGTCCCGGACTTCGATCCTTTTAGAGTAAACTCCATCCTCACCTCCGAGGACTTAGAGATTTTTAGGTTGAAATACTAGGTCCCAACCGAGTTCAGGCTGGAGGTCGCCATTCCCGAAGAACGGATAGCTCTTCCTCGTCAAGGCTGAGTAGGTCTTTACGAGGAAGCTCTGAAGGCCGGTCTTCGACTGTCTTTTCACTTTTTGGTCATAGAATTTTTAAATTTATATAAAATAAGCCCCTGTAGCATAGCACCAAACTCCTGGCACCAAATTTTAGGCTTTTTCACCCACTGCCTTCTCCTCGGGGTCGAACCGACCTCCCACCTCTTTCGGACTTGCTTCACACTGAAGGAGCACCCTACAGAGGTCGGGTGGTGGTACGTCTCTTCTTGGAAAGGATATCGTCTCTTCTGAGGTGCTCCTTCCTCAGTGCACAATTGGAAGGAGCGTTTCTTATTTGTCTCAACCGAGCAACCCTGAGACTTCAATATGTCGTGGGGTCGACCTCATAGATCGGCGGTCAGAGCTCCAACATTATCAGACGCCAAGGGAGAGGTATTGGAGCAGATCTTCAGTCTTACTCCCCCTCTATTGTCCAAGCTCCTTAACAAGGAAACTTTATTCAAGGTCGGGTTGAGTTCGGCCGACCCTAAAAGTAATTTTTTGCATCTTATTTAGCCCGACTTTATTTTCTTTTGACTAACCTTATCTTTCATGCAGCAATGAATCCTAAAGACATTGAAGCTCTTCGTCGGGCCGCGAAAAGGAAGAAAGCAAGCACGGCCCCTGCTCCCAAACACGATCGAGTTGAGGCCGTCCTTGCCCAGCCCACAGCTGGGGGTTCCTCGGGACCAAGCAGTGCCCCGAGGAAGGAGTCTTCAACGCCAGCAAAGGCGGTGGCGTCACTCCAATCTGTCGTGCCGGCAGGGCTGCCCCCAGGCCTTCTGTGTCCTCGTCGCAGCGAGGTTCGAGTACTTGGATTTCGATGCGCATGTCTTCTCGCCCGACCGACCTACCAACTGAGGCATCCCCTCCGACAGAAGTTCAACCGAATGCTAAGGCCTCAAACACCAAGAAGGCCATCGATGATTATCAGCTCACCCGATCTCTGCTTAGGTTGGCCTTACTACCGACCGACATTGAAGCCTTCAACAATGAAGGCAAGGCGTTTCGAATCCAGGATTCGTGGGACTCCCTTCTCCAGGTAAGTGACGATCTACTGTCATTCCTCGATTCATTCCGATCTTTCTACTTGATTTAATTTTTTTACTGACCTATTCTTTTTTTTGTAGCTCAACCACCACTTCGATCATTTTTCAGAGATGATCCGTGAAGCTCGACGAATTTCCAGGGAGGCGAGGAGAAGGCCGCTTAGGCCACTCGAAGGGCAGATGACGCCCAACTGTCGAAGCTGAAGGCCGAGGATGAGGCCAAGTCGCTGAAGGGAGAAGTAAAGCGACTGGAGTCCGAGCTCTCCAAAGCTCAGGCAGACTCTGAAGCTTAGCTATTGATCGAGAAGAAGTATGAGAAGAAGCTGGAGGCTGCCAAGGTTGTCGTGATTGAAGCCTTCCGACCTTCGACCGAGTTTCAGAACCTTAAGGTGGAGTATGGCTCGACCTCGTATTTATAGGGGATCCAAGATTTCAAAGAGAGGGCCAGGAGTCATTTTCCTAACCTTAACCTCCGACCCCTGGATTCGGACGGCGAGGAGGTCGGCGACGAGGGGCTACAGGTCGAGGAGCTTTTCAGCCCGACTCATGAAGATCGGGCGCCTAAGGATGCTGCATTGGCTCCGCCTCCAGCTGTCATCATCCTCTCCGACCACATCGAGGTTGGCGAGTCTCATACTCCCGAGGGAGCTTAAGTTTTTTGTACCTCAGCTCGCTCATGTTCAGGCATAGTTCGGTCCATTTTGTAGAACTCAATATTTGCCTAGGTATTTTGTATTGGACCTACCGAACTTTATAAAATATCTTTTTTCAATGAATACATTACTTTTCTTCCATCAAAATATCTTCAAGTTGCAGTGGTCGGCTATTTTAGATAAATGAGTTCGGCTTCTAACCTTCACTAGGTGTAGACGATCATAGGTAGCACTAATCCAATCTTTAGGTCTTCAGGTCATCTTTTGAGCGATGAAGAATAGATCAAATGGAAATACATACAACTCCTTGATCGTGATCAAGGAGTGCATGTAAGGATTAAGCGGAGGCGTGTCGTCAAGGAACGCACGATGGAGGACAGCATGGATATGCGTATCGCTTCTCGATCGTGATAGAGGAGCGCATGATGGAGATCCACATGGAGATGCATACCGCTCTTCGGCCGTGATCGAGGAGCGCACAATAGAGAACCGTATGGAGATGCATACCGCTCCTCGACCGTGATCGAAGAGCGCATGATGGAGACCTGCATGGAGATGCATACCGCTTTTCGACCACAGTCGAAAAGCGTGCGATGGAGATACATATCGCTCCTCGACCATAGAGAGCGTAATAGAGACCAAATGGAGATGCGTACCGCTCCTCGATCGTGGTCGATGAGTGCACAATAGAGACCCGCATGGAGATGCATATCGCTCCTCGACCATGATCGAGGAGTGTGTGATGGAGACCGAATGGAGATGCATACTGCTCCTCGACCATGGCCAAGCATCCGATGGAGATGCATACCGCTTCTCGATCGTGGCCAAGGAGCACGCGATGGAGATCGAATGAAGATGCGTACTATTCAATCGTGGTCGAGAAGCATGCGATGAAGATATGTACCGCTTCTCGATCGTGGTCGAAGAGCACGCAATGGAGATCGAATGAAGATACGTACTGCTCCTCAACCATGGTCGAGGAACGGTCGAGGAGTGTGCGATGGAGACCGAATGGAGATACGTACTGCTTCTCAACCATGGCTGAGAAGCACGTGATGGAGATCCGCATGAACACGCGTACTGCTCCTCGATCATGGCTGAGGAGCGCGTGATGGAGATCTGTAGGAGACGCATACCGCTCCTCGATCGTGACTGAGGAGCGCATGATGGAGAACAACATGGACGATATGTTCCGCACCTCATCCGTGGATGAGGAGCACGTGTTATTCAAGAAAACATAATTCTATAGAAATAATTCTTTGTTATTTATTTCAATAAAAAATTACAACTTAAGGATGATAGATACGCAAGTTGTCGGCGTTCCAAATCCTAGAAATCGGAGTTTCATCTAGCTGACAAAATGATAGACTCCCGACTGAACTATTTCAACAATACGGTATGGGCCTTCTCAATTCAATGCATGCTTTGACGTTCGATTGGGTGAGAAACCACAGCTCGACGAGGAACTAGCTGTCCAGCGAGGAATGATTTTCCTTTAACTTGCGAATCCGTGCTCGCTCTCGAATTTCTTCCAATAAGTTCAAGTTTGCCCTTAGTCCAATGGAGTTGCAATCTTCATCGAACTCCACTTGCAGCATGGACAAACCGATCTCAAGAGGTATGACGGCCTCAATTTCGAAAGCCAGCTTGAAAGAGGTCTTTCTGATTTGAACCCACTAGTCGTGAGTCATGCGATACGCCCAAAGCACATGGTATAGTTCTTCAACCCATAATCTTTTAATCTGGCCTAGCCGAGCCTTTAACCCTTGCAGCAGAATCCTGTTCGTTACTTCAGCTTCGCCATTGCTCTGAGGATGAGCTATCGAAGTCAATCTGTGGGAGATGCCAAGCCTATCACAGAACTCTATGAAATTCGGATTGTTGAACTGTTGTCCATTATCAGTGATAATAGTTTGTGGCAAGCCGAATCGATAGATGATCGACTTCCACACAAAGTCGTAAATCTTAGCCGAGGTGATAGTTGCCAGTGCCTCCACTTCTATCCATTTGGTAAAGTAGTCGATTGCGACAAGCAAAAATTTCTTCTACATCGCCGCCGTAGAAAAAGATCCGAGGATGTCCATTCCCTATTGAGCGAAGGGCCAAAATGTGGTGATCGGAGCCAGAGGGGTTGAGGGTCGGCACTGGATATTCGAAGTCCTCTGGCATTGATTGCATTTGTTCACCAGGTCAGCAGCATCTTTCTACATGGTCGGCCAAAAGTATCCCTTCCGTAGCACCTTGTAAGCAAGGGCCTTGCCCCCCAAGTGATTATTGCAGATCCCCTCGTGAACTTTTTGTAGGACATAGTCAGCTTCCGAGGGGCGGAGACACCGAAGCAGGGGTAAAGTGAAAGACCTTTTGTACAATCTCCCATCGTATACAAGATATTGAGGTGCGAGATGTCTCAACTTCTTGACTTCATCCCGATTGGCTGGTAGCATACCATCTTGCAAGTATTAAAGGATTGGATCCATCCAACTCGACTCGAGATCTGCTTGCATCACAGAAGGCTCTTCAATGCCCGGCTTCTCAAGAGTTTCAAGATATGAGCTTCTCTTTAGGTCAGTCGCACTGAGTGTTGCAAGCTTTGAGAGGAGATCAGCCCGCACATTCTCCACCCCTGGTATTTATTGGATGTCCATGATGAAGTTGGAAGCAAGATCTTTGACTTTCTGTAGGTATTTTATCATGTTCGGCTCCCGTGCTTCATATTCTCTCTGAATTTGGCCAACAATGAGCTGTGAATCATTGTGAACCCTGAGGTGCCGAACTCCTAATTCTTTTATCATTTTCAGACCTGTCACAAGCGCCTTGTATTCGACTTCAGTATTGAAAGCAGAAAATTCAAAGCGTAGGACGTATTCTGCAACCACTCCCTCTGGGCTAGTCAAGATCAATCCAGCTTCCGAGTCCGTGGTGTTTGAAGAACCATCTACATGGACCCAGCATTCGTCAATCGTCGGAGCTGCCTCATTATTCTGTTCCTTATCTGGGATGGTGCACTCCAAGACGAAATCAGCCAGTGCCTGAGTTTTGATGGACGATCGAGGTAGATATTTAATGTCGAATTCTTCTAGCTCGACGGCCCACTTAGCTAATCGTCCTGAGATATCAGGCCAATAGAGTATTGACATGATGGGCTGATTGGTGAGGACGGCGATGGTATGTCCCTGAAAGTATGGGCGTAGCTTCTTAGAAGACACCACAAGAGTATAGCTACCTTCTCAAGCTTCGTATATCTAGTCTCAGCATCATGGAGCACCCAACTAACATAATAAATTGGCTTCTGCACTTTGACCTCCTGCCAGATGAGGATCGAACAAATCACCAAGGGTGAAACAATAAGGTACAAGTACAGAACTTCTCCAGATTCTGGCTTGCTAAGGAAAGAAGGTGAGTCGATGTATCTTTTTAGATCATCAAATGCAACTTGACACTCATCCGACCATTGGAAGTTCTTCGCTTGTTTAAAAGCTTTGAAGGGGAGACTCCTCTCGACCGACCTTGAGAGAAATCTGTTCCAAATTGCGATTCTTTCGGTCAAGCGTTATACTTCTTTGATCGTCCTCGGAGGTTTCATTTCCTAGAAAGCTTGAATCTTTTCTAGCTTCGCTTCAATCCCTCGTTGAGACACCATGAAATTAAGGAATTTACCAGAGGTAATGCCAAACACGCACTTGTTGGGATTAAGCTTCATTTGAAAGCGTCACAGCATGACAAATGTCTCCTCAAGGTCGGCGATATGGTGCTTGACAGCTCTGCTTTTGACAAGCATGTCATCCATGTCATACACCTCCATGTTCTTGCTGATCTACTCTTTGAAGATTTTGTTGACGAGCTGTTGGTAGGTCGCACCCACATTCTTCAAGCCGAAGGATATAACCTTGTAGTAAAAAAGACCTTAGTCAGTGACAAATGAGGTCTTCTCTTCATCTTCAGGGGCAATACGTATCTGATCGTATCCGGAGAACACATCCACAAAAGATGGGAGTTGATGCCTTGAAGTCACATCCACCAGCTGATCAATACGAGACAGGGGGTAACTATCCTTTGGGCATGCCTTATTGAGATCGGTATAGTCGATACATGCGCGCCACTTCCCATTAGCCTTCTTAACGAGGACAACATTAGCTAACCATTCTGAATAATAGATTTCTCGGACGAATCCTGCCTTTAAAAGCTTGTCCACCTTTTCCTGTATGGTCTTTTGTCACTCGAGAGCAAAACTATGCTTCTTTGTTTGACCAGACGATGCTTCGGATCCACATTAAGCCGATGAACTATGATCTCCAAGTCAATGCCTGGCATATCAAAGGCCGGCCAAGCAAATACATCTGCATTGGCCTACAAAAAAGAGATGAGGTGACGACGATCCTCTTCACACAAATTGGAGCCGATCTTGACCACTTTGTTCAGATCCTCATCAATTGGCATCGAGATAAGATCTTCCACTACATGATCTATTTGTTCAGTTAGCTCGTCACGTACATCCAGCTCGTCTGTCGGCTGATCCTCAGGTGTCGCCCCATATAAGGTCGCCATATAGGATTCCTTTGCAAGCTGCTGATTTCCTCGAAGCCCACCGACCCCATATGGAGTTGGAAATTGCACCATCAAGTGGTAGGTCGATACAATAGCTCGGAGAGTATTCAGTCCAGACCAACCTAAGATGACATTGTAGACAGATGAACTCTTCACTATAAAATAATTTATTTTGATGACGATCTGTTTAGGAGCTCGTCCGACTATCATGGTCAAGGAGATAGTTCCTTCTACGAGGACAGTGCTATCCGAGAACCTGATCAGAGGTGTATTCCTCTTCACCAGCAACTTAGAATTCAAATTCATATGAACAAATGCATCGTAAAACAAAACATCAACTGAACTTTCATTATCAACTAAGACTCGATGTACATCATAATTAGCAATATTCAAAGAAACAACTATAGGATCGTCATGTAGATATTTTATTCCATCTAGATCAGCTTCGAAGAAGGTAACTTCATCGCCGATCTTTATTTTCTTTAGCACCTTATCTTCAGCTCGGCTTGGTTCAAAGGTACCACGGCCGAGCTATCCCCAAAGATCATGCGGATCTCTCCTGCTATTGGTTGATCTCTATGGAGGTCTTCTTGCCAAGGAGGCTCATTGCACGTGTTTCTTAGGATCCACCGTTCATCAATCTAGCGTCGAAGACACCCACGTCGAATGAGCACCTCTATCTCCTCCCTGAGCTGCCAGTATTCTTCAGTATCGTGCCTGTGGTCTCGATAGTATCTGCAGTACTTCCTCAGATTCCTCGCTCGCACCGGAGCAACCATCCTCTTCGGCCAGGGGAGTTGTTCTTATCGTTCTATCTCCATAAAGATTTGGGCTCGGGAGGTATTCAGCGAAATGAAGTAATAAAATCTCCATGGAGGAGTTCTAGATCAGCATGGCGTTGTAGGGGATCTATGTCGGTTGTTCCAAGATGGGGTCCAAGAATGACAAGATTTTGGTTCCACGCATCGGTGCTGCACTCATTGATAATCTTTCATCTTTTTCTACCTGACATTCTGCAGTGATCCATTGTTGAGGTTCTCCCCTTGCCAATCCCAAGCTTCTTCAGCTTGAGCATACCTCTCTACCCACTCTAACATTTCGGCGAAGTCCTTTAGGTAGTTCAGGTTCAACGAGAAGAAGAGATCGTTCTGAAGGAGCCCGACCTTCAACATGATCATTGCCATGGACTGATCCAGATTTCGAACTTTCAGAGTTGTAGCATTGAATCGATTTATGCAGTCTCGGAGAGGTTCATTCTCCTTCTGCTTGATACTCACGAGAAAGTTGAGTTACGATGCTGTCGGTAGCTGCTGACGAAGTGCGCGACGAACAACCGACTCAACTGATGAAAGGAGTCCTCAGAGTTCGGCTACAGATTAGAATACCAATGACAAGATGCCTTCCTCAGAGTCGAAGGAAAAGCTTGGCAAAGAGTCGCGTCGTTGGCCCCTTGCAAGAGCATTAGAGATTGAAAATTCTCTAAACGATCCACTGGGTTGGCAGTTTCGTCGTAGGGTTCCACCTGAGGCATCTTGAACCGAGGTGGTAGGGGTTCATTCATAATTCTCTGAGCGAATGGTGGGTTGACATTGAACCTCAGATCATCATCCGACTGTCTCGATGCCTGTAGTGCGTCGATCCGTTGTTGCATTTCTCGGAGCCTCCTTTCTAAATCATCCTCTTCGGTTGGGCGATGCTGAAGAGAAGCATGATCTGGAGTAGAATCTCTTCTCAAAATCAAGGTAGGTGACCGCCTAGGTCTATGACGAGGTGGACTGTTAAGTCGGCTATGACGAATAGCTCCCGACCTTGAGCTATGGGGAGGTCGATCTACTAATCTCCTTCTGTTTGGCTATGAATTTTCAGGAGCTAGACGAGGTTCACTACTTTGTTGCATCCCTCTTACTGCAGTCAAAAGTGCCTGTACCTGCTGGACGAGGCTATTGTACTGATCTTGAGAAATCTCGATGCTGCTGGTGGGGGGTTCTTCTAAATCGATGGTGGTGGTGCATTGGTCGGCGGGACATTATTAGCCTACCTGTCGTTGGAGCGTTATGACGCATTCGATGCGCCCCTTCGTGTCCTCATGGCAGCTGGTGGTGAGCTCTTTCTTCTCGAAATAAGACCTCAAAACTAGTCGAGATCCTTCCTCTAATGCCAAGTGTTGCTCCTGATCTCCCCACCTGAGGTTGGATGTCGAGGTTAATGCGGTCAAGGTGAGACTGCCGCTTGAGCTCCGTCTGAATACGTGTAAAAAATCCTCATCGGGGTATTCTCCGATGAAAATCCTCCGACGCTCAAGTCAGGAGATGGAGAACAATGAGAAGGAGAGAATGAGTGGAGAACTTACTTTGAGGATCCCGGAGCCCCTTTATTTATAAGTGAGGAGTTGGAGTCGTATCCATCTCGGAGTCTGAATAGCTTCCGAATTTATTGTACAAATTGATTCGGATAAGATATTTTTTTTTTAAGAAAGACTCGATCGCAGAAGAATTCCACTCTATCTGGACTCTCCCAATTTGAGAGAGGGAGAGAGAGAGAGAAAGAGAAATCTGGCAGTGAGGAGTTTAGCTCGTCTACGAACAAGCTATGGTAGGTTGTCCAGGGCCGAGGTTATGGAGAGAGTGGAGCGCATGCTGGCTATAGACAATCTGAAATAAGTCAAACAGGTACGAGCTATAATAGGTCGTCCAAGGATGAGGTAACTAGGCTAAGGAATAGAAACTACTGCTGACTCAGTAGGTCATGCCCAATGATCTTCATATTTATTGTATACTCATAATCTGGTAAGCATCAATCTCCCGTAGCTCCGCCGGTGACAAGAATGTGGTAGCCGAGGATGAGGTACATATCTACAACACTACTAAAACAGCATCCTTTTTGTTTCTTTTTTAGCTTTCTCAGATTTCCTCATCTTTTCTAAATCTCTAATCCTATCTTGCTGCACTTTTTGCCTTGGAGAGAATTCAGTAGCTGGTTCAACTTTTCTCACCACCTACCTTATCATTTGTAGTGACTGTCATTCATCATGTTTGCTTTTTGTTTTTAATTACATTAGCCATGAGATCGGGAACAGTGTGAACAAGCACAAGGCCGAGGCACTCAAAGATGACATGAAGAATGGCTACATCATGGATAGTTACTGTGTTGCCATATCCAATGGCGACGTCCAGCCCCAGCCCGGCTTCCTCTGGCAGATCATCCTTTTAATCATCCATACGTGGAGCTTGGTGTCCTCCAAGCCTGGTGGAAATATTCACAAGAACACATTCATTCCCTCCACCTCCCCTACCAAGACCATGACTCCATTCCACTTAATCGCTACTTTTAGGATATTTCCTCCTTTCTTGCAACAAAATCATAGAATTAGCTTATGCAGAATTGCTCCTATTTAATTAATCCCGACAAGTTAGAAAAAAAAAAAAAAAGACATCCTTTTTAATGCCGAACAATAAAACAGCACCAGGAGTGGGATTTAGGAGTGGCCCCCTCGCCCTGTAATGTCGCCTTTATTTCCACGATTTTTTTCTTTACATCCGATTCCTTCCGTGATTGAAGACACCAATCATAGGGGCGAGACTGAAGTTCATAAAGGATATAGAAGAGACGCAAAAAAACTAAAATGAAAGATTGTGCACAAACTTTCCACCGGAAATTTGAATGTTCTTGCATCACAAAGCAAGATCTTTGATTTCAAGAACCGTCATCAAGATCTTCAACTTTCAAGAAATCCTTTTGTTCCTTCTTCTTGAGAGCGCATACAGGAATTTTTTTTCCAAGAAATGCCTATTGGAATCACTTAAGCAAATCTACTCATCGCATTTTATCATCATTTAAAGTTAACTCGTAAGAATTCTTCGCAAGAAGAAGAAAAGCAGAAACCCTAGGATGGAAAAAAAGAAACGAAAAACAAAAAAAAAAACGAAATAGAGAAAGAAAAGAAAGGGGAAATAAAGATGGGATCACCGTGCCTGGGAGAGGAAACGATCGGCTTGCGGGCTTGAGAAGAACTTCCCGAGCTTGGCTATGAGCTTAAACTTCCAATCGTCTATGGAGAACTCCACCTCGGGGAAATAGTTGGACCAGATCCTAGCGATATCGCCCGGATCCATGGATAGCCCCCGAACGCCGGCATTACAACCAACCTCGAAGTACATTGCGATCGGATTGCTTCGGCGAGAGCCGTCGGTGTCGACGCTCGCCCAGATCTCGAGAGCGGGAACGGAAGAAAGAATTGGAGGGACTTTTGAAGAGAGCCGTCGCCCGGGAACGCCCACACCCCAGGGCGCCGTAAAATAGAGACGGTTGCCCGTTGGCCGGTTTGTTTGACCGACCGACCGACCTTCGTTTCAAGCACCCAAAACGCCCATACGAACCGATTTTCCATGCCCGTCCTACGGAGGGGCCAATAGAGCCTAGGTTATCCGGTTCGACTATTGTCAATCCCGGACCCACGCGTTGGTAAGTTCAGATCTGCCACCCTTGATTTCGTACATTTTTCCCACCCAAGAATTGGGTTAGATAGTGTTAAAGTGGAGAAATTACTATCTACGTTGCCTGCACCAATGTGGCCATGCACACAATGATTCACGACTGCATACTTGATGAATAGGGTCAAAAAATTAGTGGTCATTGTTGACTGCATGAACAAGTATATTATGCATGTAATATATTGTGGATCTGTATCTCGGCCTCGACTATAACATCCTCAGCTCCGATCGAGTTATGAAAGATAGGTGTTCATCAGATATACGCATATATGATAGAGATGAAGATCATCGGACATATTCCATCAGCAGAGGTTCTCGATCCCTCAGTCTTGGACGATCTATTCTAGATCGTCCCCAACCAACCTATTCCCAATCGTCGGAAACCAACACACACCCCAATCTCCACGACCTCAGCCTTGGACGATCTACCATAGTTCATACATAGCTGAGCTATATTTTCTACCGATAGATCCATCTCTCCCTCTCCTAAATTGAGAAAGTTCAAATAGAATAAAATTCTGCTGCAATCAATCTCCCATTAAAAAAAAAAATCTCATCCGAATCAATCTGCATGATAAATTTCAAAGATCATCAGGACTCCAAGACGGATACGACTTCAATTCCTCTCCTATAAATAAAGAGACTCCAGGATCCTCAAAGTAAGTTTACGAGTTCCTACTCTTTCTTCTCATTATTTTTCATCTCCTAACTTAGCATCGAAGGATCTTCACCGAAGAACACCCCAGTAAGAACTTCTTGCAAGTATTCGGATGGAGTTCTAGTAGCTGTTCCACCTTTACCATATCCACCTAAGCGGCTAACCTCAAGCAGAGAGATTAGGAGCTACATAGTGTAAACAATAATTTGTGGTTGATAGGTACCATATCAAGACTAGATTGATTATACATGAACTGCTACAAGTTTAATTCTCCGATATCTTTATTTTGAAAGCTTTAATTCTCTTCCTCCTCTTGAGATCATTCTTGGATATCACCAACTCAACATATAATTTATAATGTTATAGGAAATAAATTAACTTATATTTTATATCAGGATCAAGGTTAATGAAAATTAAATCTATACCCTAATAAGGAAATTATGAGTTAAGCTGAAAGAAGAAATAGATTGGGTGAAAAGAAAAAAAGAAAATTACTAATAGAGGATAGTAATAAGCTACCTTTAGCACTAATTTCCAACTTCCTTGCATTCCACTATTTAAGCATCCTAGAGTGGCTTTTGATGAAGAGAAATTCCTCTTTACTGGGACATATTTTAGCTTGACATTGGTTCAATTCGCTTCCTATTACAGATACAGCAATATATCCTTGACGTGGGGCAGTAACACTCCTGCATAGATCAACATTATGCTTAAAGAAAGCAAAGGCCACCCAATCGTGTCCATGAATGCTACTATGGAAGCTGCTTCATTTTGTCAATTTGCATCTTGTTGGGTAGATGTCTGGCCAGGACACCACCTCTCAAGATTTTTTCAGTACCACGCGTGATGCAGCAGGAAAAAAGAAGAAACAAAAAAAAAGAAAAACAATCAAAATACGTGGATCATTCACAAAAGAACTCGCCTCTACGGAGCATGCAAACTTCACTATGAAAAAGAAATTTTACAAGAGGAAACCTCACCCTCAACCCTTGTACACCCAATTCTCTCTCACCTGAAGTTTCCCTCACAAAAGCTCTCTCTCTTGAAGACCTCCGAACCCCTGAAGTGCCTGGCGACCGCTGTCCAGGAGCCTCCTGCTCCTTCTCTCTCAGTGCTTCCGCCTCTCTCTTCTCTTGGGTTCCGTACGGGCTTCGTACGGCACAAAAATCCGAACCACCCCCTCTCTGTTACCGATCAGCCCTATTTAAAGGGCTTAAAACTTGATTAAAGAAGGATTAGAAGTCCTAAACAAAGTCAGATAACCCCTGGACCGTCGGATCAAGATCGGGAGCCACCCATGCCCTCAGATTGCGCTCCAGTCCACGGAATAGTGCCGTGGACCGCGAGAAACGTGTGGGAAACGCCCACGCGGTCCACAGGCCCAGCCGTGGACCGCCCGATCCACGGTGGACCGGAGAACAGGGCTAGCAGGCTGCCTGGGCCGGCCCGCTCCCGCGTGCGGGCCTGCACGCGCCTGGGCCGCGCGCCAAGCTGGGCTGCGCGCCTGCCTGGGCCGCCCTCCCGAATGGGTCGCGCGTCCCACGTGGGCCTGGGTCGCGCATCCCGCGCGTCGCCGCCTGCAGCCGCACCACTGCCGCCCACCGCCGATTGCCGACGGTCCTCCATCGCCTCGAATCTCATGCCGACTTCAAAAGTTCGTATCTCCTCCATCCGAGCTCCGTTTCGGGTGATCTTGGTCTCGTTGGACTTCGTTTTTCGTCGCGAACCTTGCTGTGGGCTCAATGTGGGCTAAATCTTGAGGCATCAAATCCTAACAATCTCCACCTCGACTCAATATTCGGCCTCCTCCAAACTCTGAGAGCTTCTGGATCTCCTCGGCCCCATGCCCTAGGACAATTGCCTGCTGATCATGGATGGGCAAACATGGGAGTCGAGCCAGGCTGCTCGATCCCATCTCCATCGTATGCTGTGCTTCTCCTAACCTGAGACCTACTCGGGGCATCATCCTGCGGTAATAGGAATATCACCTGCGACGTCGCCTCTCATCCTCCCGAGTCTCCTGTCTCGTGCCCGATCCGCCTCCTGGAGCTCCACCTCGCTCTGAGCTCCCGAAGCTCCACCTCGCATTGGGCTTCCTGCCAGGTAATAATATCCTCTGCTCCCCTTCTTCCTCTCCAGCACAATCCTATCGCCACGTAACACCCTCAGGATTCCTCCACCAGCTACCATCTTGTAGCCTCTCGAATCCAGTCTGCTAAGTGAGATAAGATTCCACCTGAAATTGGGTATGTATCGGACCTCCCCCAATCTCCTCACTGCACCGTCATGTGTCCTCCAGCTGACCGTCCCAATGCCTCTGATCTCATAACTCGATCCATCCGACAGATATACAGTGCCCTCACTGTTCTCCAGGGAGTCAAACTGCTCCTCTCTGCAACATACATGATAGGGACATGCAAAATCTAATATCCACTGCTGGGAAGAAGTAGATACCTCATCAGATATCTCCAGGACATCTCCATCTAAATCGCTGTCGGCCGTCGCTACAGCAGCCACTATCCGATTTTTAAGTTGAGGGCAATCTCTGGCTAGATGCCCCAACTCCTCACACCGGTAACACCTGATTTTGCTCAAGTCCCTCCTAGACTTAGACCGCCCTCGTTGCGATCTCCTGTCGCTCTGTCTACCACCTCCTGCTCTTCCAGAAGCCACCAAAGCTGAGCTACCGCCACCTGAGCTCGAAGCTGGGTTCTCCCTCCTAAGAACCTCGTTCTGGAGTATCGCCGCGGTGACCTCGTCCATCTTAATAGTGCTCTTCCCCACTAGAAGAGCAGTCACCAAGGTCTCGTACGAAGGAGGAAGCGACGCCAGCAAAACCAGCACCTTGGTCTTCTCCTCAACGTTCTCGCCAATGCTGAGAAGGTCGGTGAGGATCTTCTGGAAGTGGCTCAGATGCTCCTGCACGCTCTGTCCCTCAGTCATCCGCAGTTGGTAAAACTGCCTCCAGAGGAAAAGTGTGTTGGTAAGAGACTTCGTCATGTACAACTCCTCGAGCTTCGACCACAGCACCGTCGGGGAAGTCTCGCTCAGCACATGGATCACCACCTCATCCGTCAGGTACATGCGGATGGTACTCACCGCCTGCATCTGTAGCCGTTTCCAATCCCGCACCTCCATAGTGGTCGGCTTCTCATCGCACAAGAGAGCATCGATCAACCCCTGTTGGATGAGCACATCCTTCACCCTTGCCTGCCACAAGGAGAAATTGCTCTTACCATCGAACTTGTTGATCTCCATCTTGATTGTTCATGTCTTCTCCATCTTCAGTCTTGCTCACCACCACTGCAATTTGCGTCCTTGTACCGCCTAGCTCTGATACCACTTGTTGGGTGGATGTCTGGCCAGGACACCACCTCTCAAGATCTTTTCAGTACCACGCGATGCAGCAGGAAGAAAGAAGAAACAAAACAAAAGAAAAATAATCAAAATACGTGGATCAGCCACAAAAGGGCTCGCCTTCACGGGGCATGCAAACTTTACTATGAAAAAGAAATTTTACAAGAGGAAACCTCACCCTCAACCCTTGTACATCCAATTCTCTCTCACCTGAAGTTTCTCTCACAAAAGATCTCTCTCTCTTGAAGACCCCCCGAACCCTTGAAGTGCTTGGCGACCGCTGTCCAGGAGCCTTCTGCTCCTTCTCTCTCAGCGCTTCCGTCTCTCTCTTCTCTTGGGTTCCGTACGGGCTTCGTACGGCGCAAAAATCTGAACCACCCCCTCTCTGTTACCGATCAGCCCTATTTAAAGGGCTTAAAACTTGATTAGAGAAGGATTAGGAGTCCCAAACAAAGCCAGATAACCCCTGAACCGTCGGATCAAGATCGAGAGCCACCCAAGCCCTCAGATCGCGCTCCGATCCACGGAATAGTGCCGTGGACCGCGAGAAATGCATGGGAAATGCCCATGCGGTCCACAGGCCCAGCCGTGGACCGACCGGTCCACGTTGGACTGGAGAACAGGGCCAGTAGGCTGCCTAGGCCGGCCCGCTCCCACGCGCGGGCCTGCACACGCCTGGGCCGCGCGCCAGGCTGGGCCGCACGCCCACCTGGGCCGCCCGCCCGCGTGGGTCGCGTGTCCCGCGCACCGCCGCCTGTGGCCGCACCGCTGCCGCCCGCCGGCGGTCCTCCGCCGCCTCGAATCTCGTACCGATTTCAAAAGCTCGTATCTCCTCCATCCGAGTTGCGTTTCGGATGATCTTGATCTCGTTGGACTTCATTTTTCATCGCGAACCTCGTTATGAGCTGAATCTCAGGCGTCAAATCCTAACACATCTTACCTCAAAGTTCTGTATGCATGGGGCACTAGAGTGGGTGTTATTGTTTTGGAATTATCTCAACTGTTGTAGTACTTTGCCATTCATCACATCAACGGTGCTGACAACAGAATGCTCCAATGTCTTCAATTCTCAATTGCCTCTTGTACTGCAGGATCTGATATTTTTCTTGTGACATGCTGTTACACCTGGTTACTCGGCTCTGATTGGAGATTTCCACAACAGAATTAGCTATGCGGAAGCTGCCTTCTAGAATTATGACACAAGGATCCTTCTTTATCGGAGCTATTTTCTCCTCCTTTTGACTCTTGGCTGTGTTTTCTATGCAACCACTAATGTATTTCTATACGAATTGTCTATTGTAAAAACTTACTACCTGTGTTGAAATAAATTTGTGTTTCTTTACCAAGAAAAAGGAGAGTAATAAACAAAGCCTGACATAAAGGCTCTCATATCTTCTCGAGAAACATAATGACTTCTCAAGTCTTCCCGTTATTGAACATGTTAGCATCTACTTCACTAAAACAAAGATTGGATTTTTCTTTTTCCTTGTAATTTCTCTCTCTTTTAGATTATAAGCTTCAAGAAAGGTAATTTCTCTCTATTTCATCTGATGTTTGGGGAGAGAATTGTATGCTGAATAGGACATAATTTTGTTGGAGATTGACATAGAAGCAGGCCCTGGTACAGGTTTGTTGATGACAAATGTTCCAGGGGGAGGCGGCAGTGGAACTCCATGATGGAGAATGACCCTAGATTAAATGGTGGTGATTTGGTGGATGCGTCAAATAAAGACAACAAAGAGGAAGCTCAATTCCTAGATAAACTTTTATCCAAAACGCCCATCCCCATCCTGGATGAACGATTTAGATTGTTTGATTATTCATGATTCTAAAATAATATAATACTACCATATAATCCGTGCAGTATGCAGGTTGTAATTTCTTTCTCATTTTTGCAATTATTTTTGAAATGCCATATATAATAGATATAATTGAATATATAACAGAAATAGAATAGAATATAATAATTATAAGAGTCTAATTATTTTCTAAAATATATGTTTATTATTAATATTATGATATATTATTACTATACAAAACTCAAATAGTATATGCATATCTATCAATAGAGTGAAATAATATATTATCATAAAACAATAAAATCCTGATTCATCTTGCATATATTAATAAGTAGATTATATTTAGGGGACTTAAATTCAATATAATAAAATTATTAATGGTTGTACTCTCACATGATGATCTAATAATCCGTACCAAAAATGAGCAAGATATGGTACTATGAAAAATGTTATTTGTTAATATCAATATACATTAAACAAATGTAGTTCTTAATAATGTTATTAATTTTTTATTAATTTTGAAGTACTTGAAAAATTATTTAATGAGTTTTAATAATTTAATAGATTTATTATAAATTATTATATTTTGATAAAGAAATGATTAAATGAAATTCCTACTCATTATCCAAAATAAATAATTTATTAATAATGTTATTAATACAATTAACCCCCCTCCAAAAAGAAAAATAAAAGAGAAAATAACAGCCCCCTCCCAATGTGGGATTCAAAATCAAATTCTAGCAAGCTCATGTTTTTAATAGGGTCAAGTATTGTTCCTTCGAGAACAACTAATAAATGAATCAAAATCACATCTATTAGATTCCTTATGCAAAGATCTAGGTTGATTACATGTCTAATATAAACCCATCATTTGTATTTTGATGAGACGTCCAAGTTACATTGCCCTTTCATAAATACATGCTGACACATTAGAGTATGGTAAATCCTGCAATAGTGTTGGGACAAATGTGGTAAAATCACAAAAACCCAACACCATATGGTTGGTTGCGTATGCATCAACTTAGTTCACAATAATATTGGCCTCACTGTAAATATGAATTGCCCTAAAGGATCATAATGTGAATACAAGTCTCGCCGTATCCGCCAAAATCAGATGCTGATCATCTTGAACAGTAGTGCCATATAGTAACTAGCTAATCAACATCTTTGAATCCCCTCCCACACGATACTAGGGACTCTTAGCACAATGACAATAAAGACTAGGTCCTCTCATGCTCCCCTCAGTTTCGTTGGGGATACTATAATATTATATATATATATATATATATATATATATATATATATATATATATATATATATATATATATATATATATAGTACCCTCTAGCCATCAACAACCATGATCTTTGATTGTGGATCATGAACCATGCTCCTCCCTTTACAATACCATCAAAGGTACTATCGTCAAAGTTGATCTTGAAGGAATTAATAGGGCATTTAATATGGGATGTGTTGCTGTGATTTTCTAACTTGAAGTTGGCATGACTAAAGTGGGCGATGATAGCGGGATCTTGGTGGATGGACTTGTAAAAAAATTTTTTGATTGAAGTTGGCTCTAGTGGAGACCCTCCAACACTTAGTAAGAATCTCGAAATAGATGGGAAGGAGTATGCGAGAGAGATTTCATAACTAGGGATCCCTTATTGACCTCTTTTTATAAATAGATGTGAGAGCCATGAGAAGGCAGGAGTGTGAGAGGTTGTCCTAATTGTTTTGGGTGCATCGTCCATAATATTCTTAGCCTAATTTTTCAGGATCTGTTGGTTACTTATTGCCGTATCTGCTTCACCGCCAGTTGCCTCTAGCTATAGCAAAATTTGAAAACCACCATGAGAGCTCGAGGTCCAACCCTTCCAAATATAGGGAGCCTTCCAAGTATATGGCACAATTGATTATTCCTCAAGTTGGAAGAGGCCAAGTCGATAGAAGTTGAGTTAGTAGGATAGGTGGGTCGATGTGGATCAAAGCTTGTTCACAACTTTGGCTTGATTAAGGATGTTATTCATCCATAACATATGCCCCCCTACTTTCAAACTCGAGACAAGATTGGGTCGGATGAAGGGAGTATGCCAAAACTACCTTACTGATAAAGCTGAGGACATGCATCGTGTTAACATTCTTTTGGATCATCGTGACGCTTGCCTCCTTTGGCCTTGACAAAATATCGCATCAGGGATTGTTCGAAAGGCAATTTGGTGGTGCTCGTAAAAGGAGCATGTCAGAATTGAAGTGTCACATGCATCCTTTGAGACATGCTCATAAATGTGTTGTTCAGAGATGTGGGTTCGGTCTTTCCTGTGCTACCATTTGGTGGTCATTGGATGGCCTTGGGTGGACCGACATGGGATCAAGGGCATCCAAAATATTTATAAATAGGGGCCCATCTTTCTTCTCCCATCCTTCTTTTTCCCATTGCTTTCTTCTTTCCTTGCGTAGTGGTGGTGGCACTCCCCCAGCCAAGATCAAGTCTTTATCGATGATCTCCGATCGTCTTTCCTAGTTTTAGCTAGGCACTCCTCCTGTAGGTTGGTTTTTCGAGCACATCCTCGATCCACTTCTTGTTGATCCTTGTCTCCTTTCTATTCGTCTATTAGTCCTGCTTCTAGCTCCTTTCTTTCTCCTCAATTTCTTGTCTCTAAGTTTAGGATGGGTGGATCAGATGACACAGCTGGGGCTATTCTTCCGATCCTTCTTCCTTGGGGTGTGGCCTTGAGAAGTTAGATGTCGGTTGTGGGACCAAAGAGTCCTTCATTCCTGGCCAGTACTTATTGATGCTAAACTTGGATGATTTGAGCTTGCTTTGTACTCTATTCGAGATTCCTTCCAATTTTGAGTTAGAACTCTCTGGGTCTAGTGGTCAAATTTATGACCCTCCCCTAGTCAGCTTGGTCTATATGAGGAGGTCTTCTAGGTAGGGCTTAGGCTTCCTCTTCATCCGTTTGTCATTCAACTTCAAATTTTTTGATATGTTCTTGAGTTCGATGGTTCTAAATTCTTAGCATTTTATTTGTGGTCTTCTCATCGCCTATTTTCTGATCGAGGTTCAACCAATCGATCATTCTTCACCCTCAAAAGGCATCCCTATGCCAAAGAATGGTGGTATGTCTCCCCCCAAAAGGGAGTTTCTCTATTGATTAAAGGTGCTTCTTCCTCTATTCACAGTTGGAAAGAGTGCTTTCTCTGTGTTTCTACCTCTTCAATTAAAGATTGGGGGACTTGCTTATTGGGGATGACCAAGGGAGTCGGTCCTTTGAATTTTGATGTTGGAAAAAGAGGATACTCAGCATTTTGAGATTTTGCATGAGTACAAGATTTGGCCATTAAGGTAGTTGTTATCAGAGCAGACCCTCTTCAACATCGATCTTTGCCTGACCGACCTCCAAGATGAGTGTTGGTCTGATAGGTTGATCTTTTCATCTTTTTTCTCTCCCTTTTTTTTCGAACTGACTTGTTTTGTCTTGATGCAGATATGAAGCTCAAAGAACTTGAATTATTAAAGAAAAATATTATGAGGAAGAGGAAGACTTCGGCTATGATTGAAGCCCAGAAGAAGTAGAGAGCTGTGGAAGTTGGGCAGGTGACAGGATTGCCTTCGCCCTAGGTCTCTTCTACTCAGGCCGAGGTAGTGCTAGCCTCCCTAGCCCAAGTTCATATCCCGAAGCCCAGCTCTTTGGCTCCTGTCCCGACTCCATAAGTCGGGGGTTCTCGTCGACTGCCCACTTGGGTTGAACAGGTCAGCTCGGCTCCTATCATCGCCCTGATCGATCAAGGACTGAAAACTTCAGCCTTGCCATCCAGTGCCACTCTGGAGAACTGGAGGGTTGCTTGTGACTTGCTTTAAGAGATGCTCCTCCTCAAGGACCTTGAGAAGATGGAGGGGCAGAGTCTTAACCTCTAGCAAAGAAAAGCAATCATCTTGTTTGTTTGAGTAAGTTTTCCCCTAACTCAACCTTTACACATGCTCATCATAGCTAACCCATTTTCCTTGTTCATGCAGCTAGGCCACTATATTGTTGTTTTCACGAATTCAATAAGGTCGACTCGGGCAGAGGTTAACCACGCGTATACCCAGGCCGAACAAAAATGCTAAGAGGCAGACTCGATCGTGGCGAAGACCCAAACGATGATGAAGAAGGCTGATGTTGAGGCCAAACACCTTAACAAGTGTTGGAGAGGGCCGAGAAGCTATGGGAGGAGGCCGAGGCTGAGCTTGCCTCAGAGAAGAACAAGCATTGGGTTGAAAGAAGAGTGTCCTATAAACCAATCACAAGTGTATTACGATGAAATTTTTTTTTATAATTTTTTAACTCATGTAATGACATTTATGAGGCATTGATTCATCATTTTAGCTGCATCTCATTATGTCTAAGATTATGATGAACCCTAAAGATTAGGGTAATGATTTTAAGAGACATGAATGGGTCATGCTGGTGAGACCTAAAATTCTATAATCCTAATCTTAAATATTTCTGATCGTAGGAACATTGAGTCAGAGATCAATATTCTAGATAGACTGGCACATCCTATGTATGCTCGATAGGGAGGGTGGCAGATCTCACTAGCCACTTGTGTAGAATACTAATACAAAGATGTGGATGCTCATTTGAGAAATGAGTCTACTGAATTGATTCGATGAAAAAAAATATCTTATGAAAGCCTTACGTATATGTCAAAAATGGTTCTCTAAGTGGGAGTTGTGCAAGTGATCCTTAGATCAAGATCACGACAGAATCTTATGCACATGAACCCATATTTTGATTCATATCCAGACATGGCATTAAGACATGTACGGGGTGTTCTGAATATGATGAAATGTGTATGGGGCTTGTGAGTAGGTCAACATGAAATCGATCACTCATAGTAAGAGGAGATCGTATCCTATGTATTCTCAATCCTAGATGACTCAAAAAAAGTCTTTTGGCCAAAAGTAGGAAGAAGATTAGAAAGAGTTTCTAATACTTTTTTATTGGAGTCATCATTGGTTAATTGAGAATCGATATGAATATGTGTTTAAGTTTGACATGATTTCATACTCATGAACATATTCAGAGTGCAGGGATGATCGAAGGATTGAATTGTACCATAACTTATCACTGAAAGATATATTTGATATTTTTATCAAATTTCACATCTTCGGATAGTTATGATACGTTGCTAGACGTCAATCTTGACTTATAGATTTTTGATCGAATTAAAGAGTTTAATTCGATTGCCAATTAGAAAGGATTCTAATTGTTGAGCTCGAATTAGCTCGATTGGACCTAAATTGATTAGATTGAAATCTAATCAAATTTAATCAACTTGCACTTGGTCCTACTGCCAGCTAGATGTGAAACTTCATGGGTCACACACATAAAAATTGGTCAAGGACCTTGTTACTCTAAAAATTGATTTTGATGATCACAAATCATTTGAGGAGACTATTAATATATTTCTTATCTTTGGAGAATATTCTTGTGTTGTTTCAAGTAGTCCAAAAGATTAAATTTGAAAAGCTTCATCAAGTGTGCCAAAATTGAAGTTTCTGTAAGTTAGAAAAATTTTTGTGGCCTTCTGAGAGTGTCTAATTGATTTGAAGCCATTTGAGAATGTTTGAAAGTATTTTAGTAAGTTTCAAATTGTTGGTGCAAAAATCCACCGACATCGGAGAAGCTGGAGTCGAGGGAGTCGCGGTCGCCATCGGGACCTGCAAAAAAAGTCTAAATCAGAGTTGGGGGTGCTCCGACAAGACCCTCCAACGCTCAAGTCAGTTCTCTGTCTCAACAAGAATGGAGTGCTCGAACGAAAATTTTAGCAGAATTTTGAGATAGAGATTAGAGCTTAGAGAATAACATATCTGGGGGTCCCCTTTTTATAGGTGGAGGGCGTAATAGATTGACAACGACGTCTGTAACCACCTGGTAGTGGACCATCCGGGGCCATGAGGAGTTTGTTACAGAGAGTAGTGGAGTGGGGTCGTGGCCATCGCCGTGGCCTGCAACGTGGAGCCTGTTGTGGAGAGTGGAGTGATGTCCGTTGTCGTGACTTGCCAGAGCATGATGGAGCCGCATGGGATTCGTTACAGGAAGTAGAGCAGAGTCATGGCCATTATTGTGGCCTGTCAGGGAGTCTAGGCCCGTCGGTCGAAGCTCAGTTGGGGTGTCTGGTGGAGAGGGATAGCTCTCCGTCTAAGAGGAGCTCGAATGTTGCTGGCGAGCCTTCTACCATTGGGTGCCTTGGGCGCTAGTGTTGCAGGCGAAGATCATCTGCTGTAGAAGCTCGGTCAGGGGCTTTCTGTGGATGAAGTTCGATTTCATGCAGAATCCGACAGAAGGTCGACCGGCAGTGGATGTCAGATGGTGCTAGAGAGGTTCACCCGCTGGAGGGGTCTGGCTGCTGGAGCCCATGTGTCGTAGGAGTTCGTCCAGAATCTGTTCGCTACAGAAGTTCGATCGAAGTCTGGTTCCCGTAGAAGTCCAGATGGGGATCATTTGTTGAGGAAGCTCGGTCGAAGCCTGCCTGCAATAGAAGTTTGGAAGGAATTCGTTCACAATAGAAGCTCAGGTGGAGGCTTACAGTAAAAATCCGATGTGGACCGCTCGTAATAGAAATTCGAAGTAGACCGCTTGTAGTGGTAGCTTGGAGTAGATCGCTTGTAGTAGAAGCTCGAAGTAGATCGCTTGCAGTGGGGGCTCGGAGTCCGGTCCTTGTAAGAATTCGGATGAGGTCTATCTGCAATAGGAGCTCAGGGCTGAAGTCCGGCTCCCGTAGGAGCTCGGATGAAGTCTACCTGCAGTAGGAGTTCGGGGAAGAAGTCCGGCTCCCGTAGGAGCTCGGATGAAATTCAGAAGGCGATCGACCATCGTAAAAACTTGGATGGAGTTCGTCTGTCGTAGAGATCTGCTGTTGGAAAAGTTCGGCCACTGATGAACTGACGACGTTCTGAAAGAAATTCGGATTGGAGTCGATCGAATCCTGTTGGAAAAGATCTGGAAGAGGTCCGGAGAATGGTTGACCCTTGTAGGAGGTCGGCCGATAGTAGAATCCAGAGAGCACTTGGAGCAGCCTGATAGACGATCGAAGAAGTTTATCGCTGGAGAAGCCCGGGAGATGCGGCAGGAGTTCGTCCGTCGGGGGAATCCAGTCGACACTTATGGAAGAAGCTGTGAGAGTTTATCCGTCGGCAGAACTTGGGAACATTGCGGAAGCTCGGCCGTCGGAGAGGTTCGGAAAGATGTCGCCTAAGGTCGGACGTCGGTAGAGTCCCAGAAGGGTCACTCCTGATACGAACTTCAGCTGGAGGGTATTTTATACCCAACACCAGTCCCCCTACTTTCGAGTTCGAGTTTCGAATGAAGGGAGTATAGAAAAATTTTCACAGCCGAAGTTGCTTTCTTGAATCCTGTGCGTGATCGCCCTCAGATATTCTGGTATTTAATGCGTGCGTGCTGGAGTCTTTTCAAATCGAGACGATCCGAAGAGACTTTTCGAAATTCCTGCTGGAGCGTTACTCCAGGTACGGCACAATGATGGCTCTGCCAGCTGTCAGCCATTTTTAGCCGCCTGCTGTGGCGAGTGGGACACGTGGTGAATATGGGTCGGCTTGGGGAGATCCGCAATCATTATTACGTCGAATCCCAGGGTCTATTTAAACCCGCCCTTCTTCTCTCAGGAGTTTTATTCTGCCTGAAAGTCCTGTTGGTGCCCGTCTTCTTTCTAAGAGCTCTGACCTTCCTCGACGTCCATTTTGGCCCTAGGTGTTCTTCGAGTCATCCCTGTCCCTGCATCTCTGCATCCTTCGGAGCAACTTAGGTTAGTTCCAGAACTTTCATTCCTTCTCTTGTCATTTAGGTGTTCCTTCTTCTTCATTTTTCTTCTGCCGCATTCCACCTATTTGGTTCCCCACGAACCTTTCATCTCTTATTTCTCTCGATTTTTCTAGAATTTTTAGGATTTTTGCTTGAAATATCTTCTAGCACCTCCGCCTCTAGCGGTTCCAGAAGTTCGTCTGCCTTAGTCCCTCAGAACCCTCATACCGTAGATGAACCCATAACTAGGGCTGGACCTCGTCCGATTTTTGCACCAGACGCCATTCCCTGTTCTCTGACTCCGGACGAACTTCTACTGATAAGGATTCAGTATGGAGTTTCCCCGGAGTACGATCTGAAGCTTCCTGGTCCAGCCGACCGGACTAGCACCCCCCCACCTGGCCATTTCTGTCTGTACCAGGAGGCCTTCCGTGCTAGACTCCGGCTCCTGCTTTCGTCCTTCGTCATCGCTCTTTTTCATTTTCTAGACATTTCTTTAGCTTCAGTCGCGCCGAACTCCTTTAGATTTTTGATAGGGTTCCTCTCCCTTTGCCACATAGTCGAAGTTCAGCCATCCTTTCCTTTGTTTAGATATTTTTACACCTTCAAGCGCCACCCCTCGGCAAAGAACTGGTGGTACTTCTCCCCTCAGTTCGGTAAGAAGGGGTTGCTGAAAGGTGCTCCCTCTTCTATCCATAACTGGAAGGGAAAGTACCTCTATGTCCAATGTCCGACCTTGAGGCTGTGATTGCCCCCTTGGGGCTCCCTGAGAGACTCCATCCGCCGGACTCCTAGCCTGGGGGAGGATAACCTTCAAGCTGCCCAGAAACTCCTTAGTTATCCAACTCCTTCCCTTCCCAACCTTCTGAAGGAGCAATTCCTGTTCAACATCGGCCTGAGTCCCCTGGATCTTGCGAGTATTCCATCTTTCTTTTTCTTCTTCTTTTCTTCTTCTCTTCTTCTTCTCTTCTTCTTCTCCTTTTTTTTTTTAACCATGCATCACCTCTTCCTTTTTTCACTCCGTTACTGATCTCTTTTCTCTCTCTTTTTTTTCTTTTTTTTCTTAAGGAATGGATGTCGAAGCAGCACGGATGCTTGCCAGGAGCCTTAAGGTTCACAAAAGAAAAAGTGCTGCGGCCTCCGGATCAGCAAAGAAGGCCAGAACGGAGGAGACGAGCTCGGCCACGCCTACCCAGGTGGCCCTCACTGTCGATGTTCCTTCAGACGTCGAGCCCCCAGTTCTCCGAGCCTCTTCGAGGAGTTGCCCCACCGAGGCTCCCGCTCCAGGGGCCCGCTCCGAGGAGGCACCAGGGGTTGAGAGGGGGAGGAGAAAAAAGACGGTGGCCTGCAGGGTCAGCGATCGCCGAGCTACCATCGAAGAATCCCACAGCTCCGAGGAAGAGCCGGTGGAGAATCCCTTGAATGGCAGGGACCTGATAAAGCGACTGGTCGACGGGTGCGTCCTGCCCGAAGTCATCCAGAGGATCATCCGCGTCGATCCCGAACAGCGGGTTTGGGACTCTCTGGGGTCCTTTCTCGAGGTAAGCAGATTCACTTTCCTCCTTCCCCTCGCTCTTTCATTCAATTAACTTCTCGACTTTTATTCTGGCTTTCTGGCCTCCTTGCAGATCGGGCACTAGCTCCTCGCCAACATCGAGGCGATAAACAAGGCGAGGAGGGACACTATCTAGGTGGAGGAAGGTCACCGGGTCGAGGCCGCCCACCTCAAGAAAAAGACTGCCGAGGTAGCCAACCTTCAAGAGGCACTTGAGAAAGAAAAGCAGGCCTCGGAGGAGATGGCGAGGAAGGCGGAGGCCGAGGTTGCAAATTTGATGGAGCAGATTTCGGCCCTGATCTCGGAGGCTAGGGACCAAGCGGTGGAGGAGTTCAAGGCCTCCGCCGAAATGAGGGACCTGAACATCAAGTTCGGCCAAGATGCATTCATCAAAGGATTCGAGCTCTGTCAAGAGAAGATGGTCAAGAAATTTTTCGAGCTCGACTTCAACTTCTTGGATGAGGCATCTGAAGATGAGGTCGGACCCTCTCCTACTACCGCTGCCACCACTGCCACCGCAGCCCTCCTTCCAAGAACATCGAGCTCCCTAACTCCTGCTTCGGAGGTCTGAGACCTCTGACTTTGTATTTTTCTTTCACTGCGATTTTTTCTTTTCTTTTTGTCTTTAAAAAATATTCAATCAATAAAATTGGTCTCCTCCTTATGGGGGACTTCTCTTCTCTTTTCTTTTTTCTTTCTGCAATGAGCCGCGCTTTGACGCTTTTGTCTCTCGATGGTAGTGTCCTATCGAAGCACTTTTCTTGCCACAGGGAGTTTCGCTGAAGCCCACGATCCGACATCTGAGAAAGAAAGTTTGTCATTTAACAAAAAAGTCGAAGGAGATGGAGGACGAACTTCGCAGGCTGAGGGAGAGCCACTCAGAGGCCACCCACTTTCGGAACCTCCATGTGAAAGGGATCATGGATTACAGCCGGAGGAAGGTGAACTTCGAGAAAGAGCTCGAGGAATATAAGAAGTGCACCAGCGATCGATCCTGGGCTCAGACTTCCAAGATTAGCTCTCTTGAAGCGGAGCTGTCGACTGCACGGGAGAAGATCGGCCAGCTGGAAGGAAGCTCGTCCTGGCTTTCGACTCGGGCCGACCACGACCGAGAATGGTCGAAGAAGTTCTCCGACCTTCAGCAACAGCTCCAGGATGCCGAGTCGAACTACAATGCATACCGGGCCGGCTGGTGCAAGCAGGTGGATGACTACAGGAGGAAGCTCAGGATGACGACCGACGAGGTTGCCCGCCTTCAAAGGCAGTTATCTGAAGGAGCCCAGTTCGTCCCTGTTTGGGACCCCAACGAACTCCGATCCCTGAGAGGAACCATAGATGAGCTATCCATCACCCTTGGTGAGGGGAGGATCGAGCTGCAGCAGTTGAAGATCCAGCTGGCATACGAGCAGCAGGTGGTCAAGGATGCGGAGGCGGAGTTTGAGGTCCTGAGAAAAAGGCTCTGAGAGGCAGAGAATGAAAGCCAACAGTTTCATCGGATGTATCTGGAGATGCTGATAAGGAAGAAAGAATTGGAAGAAGAAGTCGAAAGCTTAAGGCACTCCCTGATGAGGGTCGAAATCGAAAGTTCGAAGTCGGAAGAGGCTGAGCTCCCTTAGGGCTCTTTTGGCCTTCCATCCTTCTATATGTCTTCTTTTTCTATTCTTGTTGTTTTTCTTTTTTGGCCTTTCGGACTCTGTAAAGTATATTTTGCTAATGAAATGAAAAGAAAATTTTTCATTACCTTATTCATTCTTGTATTAGGTCATCGTTACCGAATTTCTTTTGTCTTTTGACTTGTTCGACGTCGACATCGTTTGAAGGTTCCTAGCCGTTGTCGTATTGATTTGCCTTTTCGTTCATGACTGTAGGTCTCTCTTTCTCTTTCTTCTTCTTCTTTTTTTTTTTTGGGCCGTTTGAGTTGCCTTGAGGAAGTCGATCTGTCCTCGGCCTGTGTTGAGTTCCCTCTTAGAGACTGAGGGTTTTTATTGGGGGGTCTCCTTCTTCATTGAGGTGAGGTGCTTTGTGTCTTTGGTATAGTTTGGCTTCCATTTTTCACTGGTGTAGTTTGTCGCTTTTCCTTCGCATCTCCCTTCTCTTTTTAAGTAATGGTTCTCCCCAACTCTTTACGGAGTCGTGGAAGCGTAGAGGGGCTGTCGAGAAGGTTCTCTTTTTTCTTATCAGGTCTTGAACGATCGGATCTTAGTTGGCGTCAGGACGAGGTTCTCCTCCTATTCCTGATGTCGTCAATTTTAGCTCAGGTTAGGACGAGGTTCTCCTCCTATTCCTAACAGGGCTGTGGGGGCACATATGGGCGTTGCAGGGCCTCTCCCCTCATCCGGTCTAAAAGTAATCGGGCCTTCGACTTTGCTCATGTTAGGACGAGGTTCTCCTCCTGTCCCTAACATGGCTGTGGGGGCACATAAGGGCGTTGTAGGGCCTCTCCCCCCATCCGGTCTAAGAAGAACCGGGCCTTCGACTTTGCTCATGTTAGGGCGAGGTTCTCCTCCTGTCCCTAACATGGCTGTGGGGGCACATAAGGGCGTTGTAGGGCCTCTCCCCCCATCCGGTCTAAGGAGAATCGGGCCTTCGACTTTGCTCATGTTAGGACGAGGTTCTCCTCCTGTCCCTATCATGGCTGTGGGGGTGCATGAGGGTGTTGTAGGGTCTCTCCCCCCATCCGATCTAAGGAGAACCGGGCCTTCGACTTTGCTCATGTTAGGGCGAGGTTCTCCTCCTGTTCCTAACATGACCGTGGGGGCACATAAGGGCCGTTATATGGGCCTCTCCCTCTGTCCGATCTTAAAATAACCAGACTTCCAACTTTGCTCATGTTAGAACGAGGTTTTTCTCCTATTCCTAACATGGCCGTGGGGGCATATAAGGGCCGTTATATGGGCCTCTTCCCCCATCCGATCTTAAAATAATCGGACTTCCAACTTTGCTCATGTTAGGACGAGGTTCTCCTTCTGTTCCTAACATGGCGTTGTTTTTGTTGTCTGAAGGGATTATCCCCTGTCATTACGAGTCCATACCGAAAGGGAAAGATATGCAAATCTGAAAGGAATCTTGATTTAAAGCAAAGTCGTTAGTAATACATTTACAGGTTTTTCAAATCCCATGATCGTAGAAGGTCTGCACCCCGTCGAGGTCCTTCAGAGATGGAGTTGATGATCCCGATTGGAGGCCGATCTTCGAGCTACTCTTCCCTCCTCGATGGCTCATGTTGTGGCAGGGCCCTTGGCCGATCCTCTCTACCCTCAGGCCGGTGTCGAATGAACCTGTCGAGCCAATCTCGTCTGATGAGCTCCTCGATCTCATCTCGAAGTTGAATGCATTCCTTTGTGTCGTGGTCGTGGTCGCGATGGTAGAGGCAGAACTTGTTAGGATTGCGCTTCTCGGGGTGTGTGCGCATCCTTTCCGATCTTGGGAGCTGCTCCCTGACCTCCATCAGCACCTGGGTTTTCGATGCATTGAGGGGGGCATAGCTGCGGAATCTTCTTGGGGGAGAGCCCCACCGAACTCTGCAGTCCGAGCTTCTCTGCCTGCGAGCTCGGAGAGGAGTCTGGGCACGCTTGTGCCTGGGAGGAGTCCGAGAATGTGGCCGAGCTTCACTCGACCCTCTTTCAACTGCGGGCCTACTGGAGTCGCCCGCCTGCCGCTCCTTTACGGCCTCCTCGTCCTTCAGCTTGAAGGCTTCCTCCGCTCGGGCATATCCTTCAGCCCGAGCCAACAGATCGGCAAAGTCTCTGGGATACTTCTTTTTCAGGGAGAAGAGGAGGTCATTTTTTTGAAGGCCGCTCTTTAAGACGGCCATTGCAACTGATTGGTCCAGGTTCCGGACCTCCAGGATAGCGGCGTTGAAGCGGTTGACGTAAGCTCGGATGGATTCTCCCTCCTTTTGCTTGATGTTAATGAGGGACTCCGAACCTCGCCGGGGATGCCGACTGCTGATGAAATGAGCCACGAACTGGTGACTCATCTGGTCAAAGGAGAAGATTGTATCCGACTTCAGTGCTGAGTACCAGTTTCTTGCTGCTCCCTTCAAGGTAGATGGGAAAGCTCGACACAAAATGGCGTCTGGTGCACCATGGAGCAGTATCATGGTTCGAAAGGCCTTCAGGTGGTCGATCGGATCCGAGGTCCCGTCGTAGCTCTCGAATTGGGGGAGCTTGAAGTTCGACGGGATTGGTTTTTGCATGATCATTTGAGAGAAAGGAGGGTCAGTACAGATGTCCTCATCGTAAGCAGTGGGAGTGCGGTGGAGCTCTTCGATCCATCGGTTCATCTCCTGGAATCTTTGATCCAGGAGGTCCTCTCGATTGCGAGCCTCGAGGGTCTTTTGGTGGAGTGGAGGTAGGGACTCTCTGAGGGTTGAATCATGATCAGACGGAGGACTCTCCGCCTTCTGTTTTTCTTTTTTGGGAAAGATAGGGTGGCTGGCCCATGTGGCCCGCCCGATCGTCAGATTCTGGAACTCCGACGATGCTCTTTCCAGCCGCACCGATGCCTGCGGCTGCTGCTGCATGGCCTACACTACTTCGGTGAAGCTTCTGACCTGTTGAACCAGTAGGTCAAACTGCTCCATGCCGACTGCCGTTGTCGGAGGAAGAGGAGCTTGGGAAATCGGAGATGAGGTCGGGGCTTGCGGAGCTCGCTGAGATCTGGCCGTGGAGGCCGTTGATCGCCTGGTGGATGCCCTTCGGGGAGGCATCAGGTGGAGATCAGGCAGGCAACCAGAGGAGGAGATGTCGGAGAAGATGACCGGAGGTGGTCCCGTTGAGTGCTCCTTTAAGAACAAGGGTACTGCGAAGACACAGTGCCCTTCTTCTAGCGTCAATCCTGTTGGTGCAAAAATCCACCAGCATCGGAGAAGCTGGAGTCGAGGGAGTCGCGGTCGCCATCGGGACCTGCAAAGAAAGTCTAAACTGGAGTTGGGGGTGCTCTGGCAAGATCCTCCGACGCTCAAGTCAGTTCTCTGCCTCAACAAGAATGGAGTGCTCGAACGAAAATTTTAGCAGAGTTTTGAGATAGAGATTAGAGCTTAGAGAATAACGTATCTGGGGGTCCCCTTTTTATAGGCGGAGGGCGTAACAGATTAACAGCGACGTCTATAACCACCTGGTAGTGGGCCATTCGGGGTCATGAGGAGTTTGTTATGGAGAGTAGTGGAGTGGGGTCGTGGCCATCGCCGTGGCCTGCCACGTGGAGCCTATTGTGGAGAGTGGAGTGATGTCCGTTATCGTGACTTGCCAGAGCATGATGGAGCCGCGTGAGATTCGTTACAGAAAGTGGAGCAGAGTCGTGGCCATTACTGTGGCCTGCCAGGGAGTCCAGGCCCGTCGGCCGAAGCTCGGTTGGGGTGTCTGGTAGAGAGGGGTAGCTCTCCGTCTAAGAGGAGCTCGGATGTTGCTGGCGAGCCTTCTACCGTTGGGTGCCTTGGGCGCTAGTACTGCAGGCGAAGGTCATCTGCTGTAGAAGCTCGGTCAGGGGCTTTCTGTGGACGAAGTTCGATTTCATGCAGAATCTGGTAGAAGGTCGACCGGTAGTGGATGTCGGATGGCGTTGGAGAGGTTCACCCACTGGAGGGGTCCGGTTGCTGGAGCCCGTGTGTCGTAGGAGTTCGTCCGAAATCTGTCCACTACAGAAGTTCGATCAGAGTCTGGTTCCCATAGAAGTCCGGATGGGGATCATTTGTTGAGGAAGCTCGCCCGAAGCCTACCTGCAATAGAAGTTCGGAAGGAATTCATTCACAATAGAAGCTCAGGTGGAGGCTTATAGTAGAAATCCAACGTGGACCGCTCGTAGTAGAAATTCGAAGTAGACCGCTTGTAGTGGTAGCTTGGAGTAGATCGCTTGTAGTAGAAGCTCGGAGTAGATCGCTTGCAGTGGGGGCTCGGAGTCTGGCCCTTGTAAGAATTCGGATGAGGTCTACCTACAATAAGAGCTCAGGGCTAAAGTCCAGCTCCCGTAGGAGCTCGGACGAAGTCTACTTGCAGTAGGAGTTCGGGGAAGAAGTCCGGCTCCCGTAGGAGCTCGGATGAAATCCAGAAGGCGGTCGATCGTCGTAGAAACTTGGATGGAGTCTGTCCGTCGTGGAGATCTGCTGTTGGGAAAGTTCGGCCACTGACGAACTGACGAAGTTCTGGAAGAAATTCGGATTGGAGTCGATCAAATCCTGTTGGAAAAGATCTGGAAGAGGTCCGGAGAACGGTTGACCCTTGTAGGAGGTCAGCCGATAGTAGAATACAGAGAGCACTTGGAGCAGCCTGATAGACGACCGAAGAAGCTTATCGCTGGAGAAGCCCGGGAGATGCGGCAGGAGTTCGTCCGTCGGGGGAATCCGATCGACACTTGTGGAAGAAGCTGTGGGAGTTGATCCGTCGGCAGAGCTTGAGAACATTGCAGAAGCTCGACCGCCGAAGAGGTTCGGAAAGATGTCGCCCAAGGTCGGACGTCGGTAGAGTCCCGGGAGGGTCACTCCTGATACGAACTTCGGCTGGAGGGTATTTTATACCCAACACGAATCAAAAACTAGATTGGCATAAAATGAGACGATCCATCTGAACCATCTCCTTTCATTGAGTAGTCGGCATGTACTATTTTGGCTTGTGGCACGCAATGGACGACCCACCTGGGATGCCCCTTGAGGCCCTGAGATCAAAACAGAAAGTCTGATTTTCAGACTGGCCAAATGAGGCGGCTTATGGGACTTTCCAATCATAGTGGGATAAGCCATATGGGATGATCCATTCTGGACGAGCTTGAAGTGAATTTTAGTGCAGGGGTAAAATAGTAATTTTAAAACTTTTAAAAATTATTATTTTATCCTAAAAATTATTAATTAATCTAATTAATTAATATGGATAAATCTTACATAAGGATCTAAATATGATATATACATAGCATGCATTTAAATTTGAAATTCAAACTTCTACAGTAAATATTTTACTGTTATGTGTTCAGAACACATTACCTTTGTATGGATAGTCGATCGCCATAATTTGATCACCGTCGGAAGGATCTGATCTTCATAATATAGCCACACAATGTGTCTGGCCTCTGCAGATCGTCCACACAAAGCTCTCGGTCGATCGGCTTTTCACAAATGCTAGTTCGTGGTTGAACCCTTTGGATGGCCGATGTTTATCGAACTCCTTCGATCTTGATCTGCCGACTCTTTGGATACTCCGAATCATCAGCAGATGCACTTGAGAGATTGATGATACTCTCTCTGAAGTTTGGTGGGCTCACGATACTCGTAGCTCACTTTTTCACTTCCCGAACTCTAGGTAGAAATCCTAGGGTACTCAAAAAAAGCCTGCGCCCACTACTCTCTTCTTTTCTTTTCTTTTCTCACGCAAGAAAGCTCTCTCATGCCACCCTTTTTTTTTTGATGTCTTCTTCACACACCCTATCTTATCTTCTTTTTAAAATGATGCAAGATCGCATCTTTGCAGCATTTTTACCGCATGAGAGGATAAAGATAAGTGGTTGCTCATTTGAATTCAAATTGAATTTGAATTCAAATACCAACCAACTCATTTCTATCCACTCTACGCATGAGAATAGAGGGGCGTGGGCTCTCTTGTGCATGGAGAGTTTACACGAGAAACTCTTTCTCGTGTAAAGTAAATGGCGCACAAAATAGATAAGGCAAGTTGGCGCATGGAGTTGGTTGCCCCATTCAAATTCAAACTTCATTTGAATTTGAATGGCCAACCAACCATTTTTATCCAGATAAATGGCACACAAGAGAGGGCATGGGAAGGCTTCTGCATGGAAGAAAATTCACGAGAAGTTGTTTCTCGTGAGTTCAAATGGGCACTAGAGAAGTGAGGTGGCACAGAGAGATTAGTTAAGGTGGTTTGAACCTAATTGAGCCAACCTAATCAAAATAGGTTAGACATAATTAGACTAAGTTAAATTCAACTTAATTAGGCTTAATTAGGTTCAATAAAATTTTAATCAAATCAAAAATTGACTAAGCCCAACTCCTGATCAAATCAGTGACCAAAACACCTTAGCGATTAGGTCAACATTTAACCTAATCGGGTCAAACCCAACTGAATCTAATTCAATTGGATTTGATTCAAAAATAATTACTCAATCAAATTGAGTTAATTAGTGATCAAATTACTAATTAAATTTCTCATAAATATTGAATCCAAATTCGATGGGCAATCGAGTATCAAAGTCCATCGATATGAAATCTTGATCGAAGAGTCCCAAACCAGTGGGACTCTTGACCCCGGTACCCAAAATGTGTGGTACTCGTGATCAGAGAATTCTAATTCTTGATCATAGAGTTTCAGACACATAGAACTCATAGTTCATAAGTATTAAGACTCTTCATCAGCCATCAGATCAGATAGGAACCTCTAATGTGTGTGACCCCGCAGGTTCGAACCTAAGTCGGTAGCACAGGAACCAATTCCTGTACTAATCGAAGTGACCATCTAGCAATGGTACCCGATGTTTGGATAGATCGAATAGTCACAATCATAACACTCAGAACCTATGTGAATATGGTTACTGTATAATTCATCCCTTTTGACCCCTATGTTTAGGATGACTCAGGGTTAAACTGTCAACCCTGATTAGATCATCCGAATCGTACTCAATTCAAACAGTCCTGTGACTCCTCACTAGGACTGTCCTGGCCAAGGTTTTGCTAAATTGAAACACGATTATACACAGCTCCTGAATTGGAGTGGTCAATCCCATCTTGATACATGCACCGACAAGTTAAGTACTTGACTACACCCAGCAGCCTTCCATCACTGAATTAAAAATTCAGATAGTCCAGTACCTAAGTGCCATGAGTTGTGTGCAAGTCACCATGACGGTCTCAGATTGGAGGGATAGTTATACCCATATCCCATCGGAGCAAATCTTGACAGTAGAAATAGCTCCGGAGTCGGTCACGTTCAGTGCAGATGTACCCTTACATCTCACCTGTATGCCATACCAGTATCTCCACACTCGTTGGTTAAGAGGACAACCAACCCATATGGCATACAACGATCTATACTTGATAAACGTTGTCATTTTTGGTAACAACGTATCATTTGATCGCGAACAGGTTTAAGGACTAAACGACAAATCCTCCTTTGTCGAGTTTAAATAGTCCTAAGGACTTCACCATAACACAGGAGTTTATTAGAAGATGAAACAATTTGTGATGAAAGTATCAAAATAATTTTTATTTATTTATAATTTATATACTAATACAAGAAAGAGCACAACTGTCAACAGGCTGACGATTGGCTTTGGGATACTATTCCCAACAGAGCTTCGTAATGACTAGTTTTTAATCTATTTTTTATGCATTTAATGTGCATTAAACACTTTCCAACAGCTCTAAATCGATACTAAGATATTCTCAAGTGCAAATGGTGATTATAAATATTCTCTTGAAGTAGAAAATCACAAATTCTGCAAGCATTCAAGCTCACATTCGTGAAAATTCAAAAAATTCCTAAAAGAGAGGAAAGAAGAGTTCAATCAACTCACCAACCACTCTCCAGCTGCAATCAATTGTGCAATTCATTGAGGATGTTTAGCAAAAATTTCTTCCTCTTAAGTATTGTATTCCCATTACATTTATTGTGTTCATTTAAGGAGATATTATGCTGAAACTTCTGTACCCTATTTTTTCTCATATTGTATTTTGGGTTTTGAGTTTTGGGGGGTTCCAAAACTCAGATAGGTTGATCCGAACCTAAAATCAGAGTGTTGAGGATAGGCTTGTATCCAAAAAATAAGTGTTCTTGCTTGGATAGCAAGGGTCGGAGTTGTCCGACGTGTTGTATTCTTGAAATCTTTTTAGTAGATTGAATTTTTAAGTAGAGACTTGGAGAGTAGATATAGGTGCAAGATTGGCACCGAACCACTATAAATCTCTTATGTTTGTTGTGCTTATATCTCTTTACTTATTCTTGATACTTTATACTTGCCTACCTATCATTTGTGATTGATTTCATTTTCTTAGCTAATCAATTCACTCTACTTAACAAGTATAGCACATTACTTGAGTGCACTAATCATAAAAATTTTAAAAAAACTTAATTCATTCCCCCTCTTGGGCTCCATATCTAGGCAATAAGTGATATCAGAGTTCGATGCTCTAATCCTTGCTTGATTTAACCATCAAGAGCCAAAGATCTATGGTAGCCTAATTTGGCATATTCCTAGCCAAGGTGCAATCCATAAACTGACCTTCACTTTTCAACGGGTCAAACAACACCTATTGAAAAGCTTGGATGAGAATTTTTATTCAAGCACTTGACTATGATATATAGAGTATCATAGTAAATAGACTACACACACCCACTAAATTGATTGATGGTGTGTCTCTCCTTAAGCCGGAAGGTGAATGGGATGAACTTGATAAAAAAATGGCTCAGCTCAATACTAAAGTCATGAATATTTTATATTGTGCTTTAGATATAAATAAATTTAATCATATTTTCACTTATAATTTAGCTAAAAAAATTTGGGATAGATTAAAAGTTACATATGAAGGCACAAACTAAGTTAAAGAGTCTAAAATCAATATACTTGTACACAATTATGAACTGTTTAAAATAGAATCTCAAGAGTCAATAACTCAAATATTCACCTGTTTCACTGACATCATAAATGGTTTGAAAAGTCTTGGCAAATGTTATTCTAACAGCGATTTTGTGAGAAAAGTACTCAGGTCTTTATCAAGATCGTGGAAGGCAAAGGTCACTGCAATCCAAGAAGTCAAAGATTTAAATATCCTACCATTGGAGGAGTTACTTGGATCCCTCATGACTCATGAACTGACCATGAAGCAATACTCTAAGGAGGAGATCAGAAAAAAGAAGACTATCGCTCTCAAGTCGACAACTCAAGAAGAAGAAGATACAGAAAAATCAGAGAACAGTGAGGAAGATGAGGATTTGGCCCTAATCACCAGAAAATTTAGATGCTTCATGAGAAAAAGGAGACAAGGGAGCAAGAGAAGACCACCAGCTAAGGGAGATTCGAGTAAAAAAAAAGAAAAAAATAGCCCATCATTTACTATGAGCACAAGAAGCCGAGCCACTTCAGATCAGAATATCTCCAGCTCAAGAAAGGTTAAAAGAAGTTCAAGAAGAAAAAAGCTATGATGGCTATATGGAGCGATAGTGATGACTCCACCACAGATGAAGAATCTCACAAAGAAGCTAACTTGTGTCTTATGGTACATGAAAATGAGATAACCCCCAAAACTCAAAATGAATTTTCCTATGATGAACTGTTAGAAGCTTTTCATGAACTTTTGGATGATCTAAAAGAATTAAAAATAAAAAATAAAAATTTAAAATTAAGAAATCAAGTATTAGCTAAAGAAAAAGAAGAAGTTGATAGCAAAAATAAAGAATTAAAATTAAAGAATCAATCTGTATTAAAAGAACAAGATGAATTTTAAAGCCAAAATGAAACTCTTGTAAAAGAAAAATCAAAAACTAAAGGAAGAGGTAACCAAGTTGAAATCTATAGTTGATAGATTTACATTAAGTTCAAACAAAGTTTAGATGATCATTGATAGCCAAAAAGCTGTATATGATAAAGTCGGACTTGGCTATAACACTCTTAGAAAATAAAAATTTTTGAAAAATATTTTTGTCAATACATCCATAAGAAAATTATCAAATATTACTTGTTTTAAATATGATAAAGTAGGGCATAAAGTCTATTTATGTCTATCAAATAAATTTGATAATAGAAATATTAAGAAAATATGGGTTCTAAAAGGAACCATTGTGACTAATCCCAAAGGATCCAAGTTAGCTTGGGTACCTAAGGTTAAAACTTGATTTCTTGTGACAGGTGTATCTTGCATCCCAAGTAACAAAATGAAAGTGGTATCTTGATAGTGGATGCTTAAGACACATGACTGGTGATGAATCTCAATTCATCACATTGGATGTCAAAAATGGAGGGATTGTCATCTTTGGAGATAATGGCAAAGGAAAGATCATCGACATCAATAATATTGGTATCACTCCCTCTACTTGTATTGAAAATGTATTACTTGTAGATGGTCTTAAGTATAATCTTTTAAGTATTAGTCAATTATGTGATAAAGATTACAAAGTAGTTTTTGAATCATCTATGTGCATTGTAACTTGTCTCTCTGATGTTAGCACTAGATTCATTGGACATAGACATAGCAATGTATATATGGTTGATTTAGATAATCTCTCCATACAAAACATGCAACGTCTTGTGGTCATAAATACTAAAATTAATAAAACTAGTTGGCTTCGATACCGTAGGCTTGCACATATTAGTATGCACATACTTTCTAAAATCATTAAAAAAGATTTAGTTTTTGGTTTGTCAAAAATTAATTTTGACAAAGATAAAATTTGTGATGCATGTCAATTAGGTAAACAAACAAAAGTTTCCTTTAAATCTAAGAATATTGTTTCAACTTCTAAATCTTCAGAACTCTTATATATGAATTTATTTGGTCCTACAAGAACAACTAGTCTAGAAGGTAAAAGATATGATTTTATAATTATTAATAATTTTTTATATTTTATTTGATTTTTATTTTTAGCATCTAAGGATGAAGCATTTTCAGCATTTTCTAAATTTTATCGAAATGTTTCAAATGAAAAAAGTTTATCAATTATTTCTATTCGTAGTGACCATAGCACTGAATTTGAAAATAAAAAATTTAAAAAATTTTATGATGAAAAAGGAATAGATCATAATTTTTTAGCATCTAGAACACCACAACAAAATAGAGTTGTAGAGAGAAAAAATAGAACCTTAAAAGAAATGGCCCGTACCATACTATATGAAAGCAAACTCTTGAAATATTTTTAGATAGAGACAATTAACACAGCATGTTATATTTTAAATTATACTTTAATACGATCAATTTTAAAGAAAATACCTTATGAATTATGAAAAGGTAGAAAACCTAATATAGGCTATTTTCATATTTTTAGTTGCTGGTGTTTTGTTTTAAATAATGAGAAAGATAACTTAGGTAAATTTGATGCTAAATCTGATGAAGCTATCTTTCTTGGCTATTCCACTTCTAGTAAAGTCTTTAGAGTATTTAATAAAAGAACTCTAGTAGTGGAAGAGTCAATTTATATAGTTTTTGATGAAACTAATGAACTTCTATCAAGAAAGAGAGAGGGTGCTGATGATGCAGGTATCATAGAAGATGGAATAAAAGAGCTCATCATCAATAACTCAAATAAGTGAAATAAGGATCAATTGGCTAAAAAATATGAGGATGAAAGCATCAATGATCAGAACATTCAAAAACAACCTCAAGATATAGGTAATCTTCTAAGAGAATGGAGGTATGTCCACAATCACTCCAAAAAATTAATAATTGGTGATCCAACACAAGAAGTAAAAACTAGATCTTCTCTTAGAGATGTATGTAATTATGTAGCTTTTGTTTCACATCTAAAACCTAAAACAATAGATGAAGCTGAAAAAGATCATAACTGGATAATTATCATGCAAGAAGAGCTAAATCAATTTGAAAGAAACAATATATGGACACTAGTTGCTAGACCTAAAAATTATCCCATAATAGAAACTAAATGGCTATATAGGAATAAATTAGATGAAGATAAAAATATAATAAGAAACAAAGCCAGATTAGTTGCTAAAGGATCAATCAATAAGAAGGAATTGATTTTGATGAAATATTTGCTCTTGTTGCTAGACTTGAAGCCATAAGAATGCTACTTACTTTTGCTTATTTTATGAACTTTAAATTATTTCAAATAGATGTCAAGAGTACTTTTCTAAATGGTTATATTGCTGAAGAGTATATGTAGAACAACCTTCAGATTTTGAAAGTCATAAATTTTTAGATCATGTATTTAAGTTAAACGAAACATTATATGGTTTAAAACAAATTCCTTGGGCTTGGTATGAAAGATTAAGTAAGTTCTTATTAGAAAATAATTTTTCAAGAGAAAAAGTTGATACAACTCTATTTATAAAAAGAAAAGATAAAAAAATTCTGGTTATACAGATATATGTTCATGACATTATATTTGGATCTACTAATGAAGATTTGTGTCAAGAGTTTGCCAAGCTCATGCAGGAGGAGTTCGAGATGAGCATGATGGGAGAACTTACTTTCTTCTTCAGATTCCAGATTAAGCAAATGAAGGAAGGGATCTCTATCATCCAAAGTAAGTACATAAGAAGATTATTCAAGAAATTTAGAATGGAGAGCTCAAAAATTGTAAGTACATCTATGATCCCTTCCTGTAAATTAAAAAAAGATGAGCATGATAAAAATATTGATTCAAAGCTCTATGAGGTATGATAGGCTCTTTATTGTATCTTACTATTAGTAGACCTGATATAATATTCAGTGTATGCATGTGTACTAGATATCAGTCAAATCTTAAGGAATCTCACTTAAATGCTGTTAAGAAAATTTTTAGATACTTAAAAGGAACACAAAATCTAAGACTTTAGTTCTCAAAATAATCTTCTATTGACTTAATAGGTTACTCAAATGCAGACTTTGCTGGATGTAAACTAGATAGAAAAAGTACTAGTGAAACTTGTCAATTTCTTGGAGTAAACTTAATCTCTTGATTTAGCAAGAAGCAAAATTCGATAGTGTTATCTATGACCGAGGTTGAATACATTGCAGTCGAAAGTTGTTGTGCTCAAATCCTGTAGATTAAGCAACAACTCATAGATTTTGGTATTGAACTTAAAAACATCCCCATAAGATGTAATAATACTAGTGCCATCAATTTCACCAAAAATCTAATCCAATACTTTAGGTCAAAATATATTGAAATTAGACATCATTTTATAAGAGAACATATTTAAAATAATGATATAACTATGAAAAATTCAGTGCAGGGGTAAAATGGTAATTTTAAATTTTTTTTCAAAATTATAATTTTATAGTGATAAATATTAATTAATCTAATTAATTAATATAAATTTATCCTACACTAGGATCTAAATATGATATATAGCATGCATGCATTTAAATTTGAATTTCAAATTCAAACAGTAAACACTTTACTGTAATGTGTTCGAACACAATACCTTTGTGCGGGTAGTAGATCACCGCAATTTGATCACCATCGAGAGAGTTTGATCATCGCGACGTAGCCACACAGTGTGTCTGACCTCTGTGGATCATCCACACGAAGCTTCCGGTCTGATCGACTCCTCACGAGTGTTAGCTCATTGTAGAGCCCATTCGATGGTCGATGCTGATCGAACTCCTTCGATCGATGTCTGTCGATTCTTTGGATACTTCGAATCATCAACAGACGTGCTTGAGAGGATGTTGAAGATCTTCTTGAGATTTTGTGGGCTCACGACACTCGTAGCTCACTTTCTCACTTCCCGAATCCTAGGCTAAAACTCTAGGGAACTCATCGGAAACCTTGCACCTACTTTTCTTTCTTTTCTTTCTTTTTCTCTTGGAAGGATATGAACTTCCTTCTCACGCACAAGACTTCTCACGTCCCAAAATTTTTCTCCAAAAATCTTCTTCTTACATGCCCCACTCTTCTCCTCCTTTTATAACAACGTCAAACGTCCTATCCAAAAGAAATGATAAAGATGAGTAGTTGCATATTTGAATTCAAATCAAATTTTGAATTCAAATAGACACCAACTCATCCTTTATCTACTAAAGATGTGAGGCATGGCTTAAATTGTGCATGGAGTGATTTTATGAGAAATATTTTCTCATGTAATAAATGGGGCGTAAAAAAAGGGATAAGGTGCAAAGATTGATTGCCCATTCAAATTCAAACTTTATTTTGAATTTGAAAAGCCAACCAATCATCCTTATCCATTCATATGGCACGTTAAAATGGGGCGTGGAGAGGGTTTGGTGTGAGAGAAAAATTCATGAGAAGTTCCTTCTCATGAATTCAAATGGGTGCAATGGAAGTGAGGTGGCGCATGGAGATTGGGTCAAGGTGGTTTAATTATTTAAACCAACCTAATTGAACCAAATAAGTTAGGTCCAATTAGTCTAATTTAAATTCAATTAAATTAGGCTTAATTAGGCTCAATAAAATCCTAATTAAATCAGGAATTGATTAAGCCCAACCCCTGATCAAATCAGGGACCAAACCATCTCGACGATTAGGTCAACTCTTAACCTAATCGGGTCAAACCCAACTGAATCCAATTCAAATGAACTTGATCCAAAAATAATTACTCAATCAAATTGAGTTAATTAGCAATCAAATCATTAATTAAATCTCTCATAAATACTGAGTCCAAATTCGATGGGCAATCAGGCATCAGAATTCATCGATATGTAACCCTGATCGAAAAGTCCCAACCAGTGGGACTCTTGACCCCGGTACCCATAATGTGTGGAACTCGTGATCAGAGAATCCTGATTCTCGATCACTGAGTTCCAAACATGTAGGATTCTACATCAGCCATCAGATCAGATAGAAACTTCTAATGTGTGTGACCCCACAGGTTCGAACTTAAGCCGGTAGCACATGAACCAATTCCTGTACTAATCGAAGTGACCATCTAGCAATGGTACCCGATGTCCGGATAGGTCGAAGAGTCGCAATCGCAATACTTAGAACCTACATGAATATGGTTACTGTATAATTCATCCTTTTGACCCCTGTGTTTAGGATGACTCAGGGTTAAATTGTCAACCCTGATCAGATCATCCGAATCGTGCTCAACTCAAATAGTCCTGTGACTCCTCACAAGGACTACCCTGGCCAAGATTTTGCTAAATTGAAATACGACTGTACACAGCTCCTAAACTGGAGTGGTCAATCCCATCTTGACACATGCACCAACAAGTCAAGCACTTGACTACACCCAGCAGTCTTCTGTCACTGAATTAAAAATTCAGGTAGTCCAGTGCCTAAGTGCAGTGAGTTGCTTACAAGTCACCGTGGTGGTCTCAGATCGGAGGGATATTTATATCCATATTCCATCGGAGCAAATCTTGACAGCAGAAATAGCTCCAGAGTCGGTCACGTTCAGTGCAGATGTACCCTTACATCTCACATGTATGCCATACCAGTGTCTCCACACTCATTGGTTTAGACGACAACCAACCTATATGGCACACAACGACCTATGCTTGATAAATGTTGTCATTCTTGATAACAACGTATCATTTGGTCGCGAACAGATTTAAGGACTAAACAACAAATCCTCCTTTGTCGAGTCTAAATAGTCCTAAGGACTTCACCACAACATAGGAGTTCATTAGAAGATGAAATATTTTGTGATGAAAAATACCAAAATAATTTTTTATTAATTCATAATTCATGTACAAATATAAAAATCAGCACAACCGTCAACAGACTGACGATTGGCTTTGGGACACTATTCCCAACAATCTCCCACTTGTCCTAAAGCCAATCGGTGCAGTATCTAATACCCATCTTCGACTTGTAGTTGTCGAACTCCTTCACCGCAATGGCTTTAGTGAATGGGTCAGCCAGGTTCTCCTTTCCGTCGATCTTCTGAAGATCGACGTCATCTCGATCCACAATTTCTCGGATGAGATGGTAGCGGCGCAGAATAAGCTTCGTCCGCTGGTGTGCCTTTGGTTCCTTCGCCTGAGCAATGGCTCCAGAGCTGTCATAGTAGAGCAGAACTGGACCAACAAGGGAGGGTGCTACTCCGAGCTCGGTGATGAATTTCTTCAGCCACACCACTTCTTTGGCAGCATCTGATGCGGCGACATACTCCGCCTCGCAAACTGAATCAGCCACTATGTGCTGCTTGGAACTTTTCCAGCAGATAGCCCCACCATTAAGGGTAAAAATAAATCCCGACATACTTTTGCTGTCATCGTGATCAGACTGAAAACTAGAGTCTGTAAACCCTATAAGTCTTAAGTCCGATTCACCATAAATAAGCCACTGGTCCTTAGTATTTCTTAAATACTTCAGAATGGTTTTAACAACCTTCCAGTGATTCTCCCCTGGATCAGATTGGTATCTACTCACTACCCCTAGTGAGTATGCCACATCTGGTCGTGTACATGTCATGGCGTACATGATAGATCCCACTGCCAAAGCATATGGAATCCTACCCATACGCTCTCTCTCTTGAGGTGTTGTCAGACAATTCCTCTTCGAGAGAGAAATTTCATGGCCTATCGGAAGATAGCCTTTCTTGGAATTCTCCATGCTGAACCTCTTCAGTATAGTATCAATGTACGTGGACTGAGATAAACCAAGCAACCTTTTAGATCTATCCCTATAGATCCTCATCCCTAGGATGTAGGAAGCTTCTCCCAGATCCTTCATGGAGAACTGTGATGACAGTCAAATCTTTATTCCCTGTAATGCAGGGATATCATTCTCGATTAAGAGAATGTCATCCACATATAATACAAGAAATACTACTACTGGACCATTAGCCCACTTATAAATACATGGCTCTTTTCTGTTCTTAACGAAGCCATACGTCTTGATCGTCCTATCAAAATGTATGTTCCAACTCCGGGATGCCTGCTTAAGTCCATAAATGGACCTCTGTAGTCTGCACACCTTAGACTCATCAGTGGATATGAATCCTTCAGGTTGTATCATATACACCTCTTCATCCAGCTCTCTGTTTAGGAAAGCTATCTTCACATCCATTTGTCAGATTTCATAGTCCAGATGGGCAGCTATCGCAAGCATAATCCGAATGGATTTGAGCATTGCCACAGGAGAAAACATCTCATCATAGTCTATACCATAATGTTGACGATATCCCTTGGCAACCAGACGGGCTTTATAGATTTTCACCTTTCCGTCTGCGCCCCTCTTCCTCTTGAAGACCCACTTACACTCTATGGGTTTTACTCCTTCGGGTGGGTCAACCAATGTCCAAACATCGTTGACCTTCATGGACTCCATTTCAGATTTCATGGCTTCTAGCCATTTCTCAGAGTCGGGTCTTTGCATTGCATCCATGTAGGTGATCGGATCCTCATTATTTTCATCAAGTTCAATAGGATCATCATCTCAGATCAAGAAACCATAGTATCTATCCGATTGACGTGGTACTCTACCAGATCGCCTTAAGGGTGCTTGAACAATGGGCTCCGGATCTGATCTAATCAAATCCGATTCAGGTTCAGCAACTTGTGTCGATTTTTCCACCTGTCGAATTTCGTCAAGTTTGACCTTAGAGGCAAGAGTCTCTTCATCAAGAAATTCTTTTTCCAAAAAGATTGCCTTAAGGCTGGCAAACACTTTTTGCTCATCAGCTAGGTAGAAGTAATACCCTTTGGTCTCTTTTGGGTATCCTATAAAATTATACTTGTCAGACCTAGGTCCAAGCTTGTCCATAATTAAATGTTTAACATAAGCCGGACACCCCCAAATCCTAAGGTGCAAGAGTACTGGCTTACATCCTATCCATATCTTATATGGCATTTTGGTTACAGACTTACTCGAAACTCTATTTAGAAGGTAACAAGCCGATTCGAGCGTATATCCCTAGAGGGACATCGACAGACCAGCAAACTCCATCATGGATCGAACCATGTCCAACAAGATCCGATTTCTCCTTTCAGATACACCATTATGTTGTGGTGTTCCAAGAGGAGTCTACTGAGAGAGAATCCCATTCTCCCCAAGATATGTCAGAAAATCATTGAAAGTGTATTCACCTCCTCGATCAGATCGAAGAGTTTTAATACACTTTCTAGTTTATTTTTCTACCTCATTTCGGAATAGTTTGAACATTTTAAATAACTCCGATTTATGCTTCATTAAATAGACATACCCATACCTCGATAGGTCGTCTGTAAAGATTATGAAGTAGAAATATCCATCTCTTGCACTTGAGCTCATGGGTCCACATACATCAGAATGTACCAAACCCAAGAGTTCGCTGGCTCGCTCACCTTTTCTAGTAAAAGGTGATTTGGTCATTTTACCAAGAAGACAGGACTCACAGGTTGGAAGTGATTCACAATCACCTACTTCAAGAATTTCTTCTTGAGCCAACCTATTTATCCTGTTCTTATTGATATGACCTAGCCTACAGTGCCAAAGGTAGACTTCTGACACATTATCTATTCTAGGACGTTTACCGGAGGTTTGAACCACATTAACAGGTTGTGATAGAAAGTAAATTTCATTATTAAGTTGTCCAAAAAATATTGTAACACCATTCAAAATGATATTGCAAACGTTTCCTTTTATTAAAAATTGATAACCGTTCATGGCCAAAAGGCCTATAGAAATAATATTTAATAAAAAGCTTGGATAATAGTGACATTCACTCAGAATTATATTTCAAGAATTGATTACAAGGTTTATGATTCCTAATACTAGAACTGGAACTTTGCTTCCATCTCCAACATTCAAGAATCTATCACCTTCATCAAATCTCCTACTGACCTGCAGACCCTGCATCGAATTGCAAATATGATAAGGGCTTCCGGTATCCAATACCCAGGCAGTAGTATCACAAATGGAAAAATTGCAAGGTGTTATTATATAAGTACCTTGCTTCTTCTTCGGCCTGTTCAGATCCAGGAAGGCAATGTATAGAGGACAGTTCCTCTTTCAGTGCCCCTGCTTCTTGCAAAAGAAGTACTCTGCCTGGCTCTGGTCGGGCTTGCGCTTCTTGGTCTGACCCTGTGCAGACATCCCAGCATGCAGCTGCACCTTCTTATTCTTCTTCTTCTTCTTCTTTTCTTTCTTAAAGGGTCGACGACCAGAAGAAGACCCTCCCACAACATTCACCGACTCCTTATGGAGCTGGTGATCCTTCTCAAAGTTCTGCAGTAACCCCAACAAGCCATGGTAGTTCACTGCAGGCTTTGTCATCTGAAAATGAGTAAGGAATGGGAGGAAGGACTTGGGCAATGAATTAAGGATCGCATCCTTACCGAGCTGCTCGTGCAAAGGAAAGCCCAGTTTACTTAGGTTCTCAATCATTTCAATTATGTACAGTACATGATCAGTGACTGAGGCTCCATCCCTCATCCGAGCATTGAAAATGGCACAATTAGTTTTGTGCCTTTTAACATCGTCAGGCGTGCCAAAGGAGTCGTTCAACATTTGAAGCTTCTCCTGTGGTTGGGCATTCCGAACCTGCGGCTGAACTCATCATTCATTGCCGCCAGCATAATACACCAAACGGTAGTGCGATCGTTGAACCACTTCTGATAAGTGTCTCGGACCGTCCCTCTAACATTCAGGGCTGGCTCCTCAGGTGTCAGATCTGTTACTACATAAAGGATCTGCTCATGCTCAAGGACGATTTTTAATTTTCGATACCAGCTATCGAAATTAGGTTCCATGAGCTTGTCATTATCTAATAATGATCGGAGGGACATGATAGTGGCCATAGCTGTATAAAGGAAAACCAGACCTCTATTAGTACATAAATTATAAATACTAAAGACTTGGACTTTAGTCTAAAGTTTCTCCCAGTATTTTTACGAACTGGTAGCCTCAACCTCCAATTCGAGGAATTACTTTAATTCCTTAGTGGGTACTAGAATCCACACAGACTACACACGAGCCCAACTTTAGTTGGTCAACCCATGTGCATCTATGGATAGGTTCATAACCAGTTGTTTCTCTAAACAACTTCTAGTAATTGATTTTGCCCCAGAACCTAATCAGTAGGCTTTGGCCTCCACTGAAAAGATCTGGTTAGGTCCAACTATTAACATGATTTGATTTGGTGAATCGGACCAATAAATGATCAGGCCCGACTTTGACCGGCCAATCTGATCACCATCAGAAAGACTCAAACCAAATTATCATATTATGAATGATAATTCCATTAGTCAATAAGCACCAGGCCTTTGGGCCTCCAATGATTATTAAACTAATGGACTCATTATCATTCACTTAATAGGAGGCTATGACTTAGTTATCAATATAACTTAATCATTTTTAGGGACCTAATAATTTTTGAGGATTTTATTAAAGGATAGATGAGAAGAAAATATCCAGTCAATTTCAATCCTCCCACTGACCTCACCAAGTCAGATTAAAAAGGATTTAATTAAAGCTGGCATTAGGAGCACCTAAATCAGTCAAACTGATTTACCTAATGACATGGGTGAGCCCTAATCACCAAGTGATCTAATCAAAATCTAATTCACTAGGTTGGCCAGATAAGTGAGATCAGTGGTGGGGATAAGCCATTAACTCGTCAGAGATCGAATCACTACGAGTAGCTCCCGCTTAAAAACCACTGGTCAAACTGCCAAACTTACCTTAGACACCAACCGGTTCATTAGTTTTAATTTGATCAACTTAGTAAATAGGGTTCCACCGTATAGCCATGAATTAAGTCCATCTTGGTCTAGTTAAAGACATGGACCCATTCAGCTACAACTATTGGAGTTGAGTTTAGAGTATCCTTGACCTAATCTAATTCAACTTTTGATTAGATTTGACCAATTACTCTAATTTAGTCCATTTCTTTAAGCTAACCTTAGGTCTAACCCAATTATGGACCTAATCTATCTAACCCATTAACCCACAAGTTAATGTAATTATCTTAGGTCTTAATTCATAATTCTAGACCTACTAGACAACACTTAATTCTTTTAATTAAGTATTTGGGCTGATGGGTCAGAAATTGGCATTTCGAAAATAATTTTCAAATTTGAAAGGTTTTATTTTCTATTCACCAAATATGTTGACTCATTTCACAAATAGATCAGCACATTTCATAAATAGCAATCCTATTGCTAATTACATAACAGAAAATAACTCAATCAAAATAAATCATGAATATTCCTTTAGATCTATTCTAACACATTCATGATAAATTTCATAATTGAACCTTTATAATTAATTCCTTTCGCTGCTTCATCTGCATAGGATATAATTACAGCGACACCCCTACCGTCATAGGAGACCCCATCGAATGGGAGGAGAAGGCCTTTAAACCCTGCTTTTCTCCTATGACCGGACGGCCATGGCAACCAACCCAATTTGATTACTTGCTACTTAGATCAAGTATACCAATTTCAAAATTTAAATTTTAAATTTCAAATTTTAAATTTTAAATTTTAAATTTCAAACAAATTTCAAATTTTAAATTTCAAATTTTTGAATTTTAAATTTTAAATTTCAAATTTTGAATTTTAAATTTTGAATTTCAAATTTGAAATTTCAATCAAATTTCAAATTTCAAAATTTTGAATTTTGAATTTTGAATTTTAAATTTCAAAATTCAAATTTCAAATTTTAAATTTCAAATTTTTGAATTTTGAATTTCGAACAACTTTCAAAATTCAAATTTTAAATTTTAAATTTCAAATTTTAAATTTAAACTTTTAGATTACAACTTAATCTATGCATGCAAATATATATATCATATCTATGAACCCGCTCTGATACCATTTGTGGGAAATTCAGTATAGGGGTAAAATGGTAATTTTAAAATTTTTTCAAAATTATGATTTTATAGTAAAAAATATTAATTAATCTACTTAATTAATATAAATTTATCTTACACTAAGATCTAAATATGATATATAGCATGTATGCATTTAAATTTGAATTTCAAATTCAAACAGTAAACACTTTACTGTAACATGTTCAGAACACAATACCTTTGTGCGGGTAGTAGATCACCATAATCTGATCACCGTCGAAAGAGTCTGATCATCACGATATAGCCACACAGTATGTCTGGCCTCTACGGATCATCCACATGAAGCTTCCTTTCTGATCGACTCCTCACGAGTGCTGGCTAGTTGTAGAGCCCTTTTGATGGCTAATGCTGATCGAACTCCTTCGATCGATGTCTGTAAATTTTTTGGATGCTCCGAATCATCAACAGACGTGCTTGAGAGGATGTTGAAGATCTCTCTAAGATTTTATGGGCTCACGACACTCGTAGCTCACTTTCTCACTTTCCGAACCCCAGGCTAAAACTCTAGGGAACTCACCAAAAACCTTGCACCCACTTTTCTTTCTTTTCTTTTTTTTTCTCTTGGAAGGATATGGACTTCCTTCTCATGCACAAGAGTTCTCATGTCTCAAAATTTTTCTTCAAAAATCTTCTTCTTGCACACCCCACTCTTCTCCTCCTTTTATAACAATGTCAAACGTCTTATCCAAAAGAAAGGATAAAGATGAGTAATTGCACATTTGAATTCAAATCAAATTTTAAATTCAAATGGACACCAACTCATCCCTTATCTACTAAAGGCATGAGGCGTGGCTTAAATTATGCATGAAGTGATTTCATGAGAAACCTTTTGTCATGTAATAAATGGGGCGTAAAAAAAGGGATAAGGTGCAAAGATTGATTGCCCATTCAAATTCAAACTTTATTTTGAATTTGAATGGCCAACCAATCATCCTTATCCATTCATATGGCACATTAAAGTAGGGTGTGGAGAGGACTTGGCGTGAGAAAAAAATTCATGAGAAGTTCCTTCTCATGAATTCAAATGGGTGCAATGGAAGTGAGGTGGCGCATGGAGATTGGGTCAAGGTGGTTTAATTATTTAAACCAACCTAATTGAACCAATCATTCTTATCCATTCATATGGCACATTAAAGTGGGGTGTGGAGAGGGCTTGGCGTAAGGAAAAAATTCATGAGAAGTTCCTTCTCATGAATTCAAATGGGTGCAATGGAAGTGAGGTGGCGCATGGAGATTGGGTCAAGGTGGTTTAATTATTTAAACCAACCTAATTGAACCAAATAAGTTAGGTCCAATTAGACTAATTTAAATCTAACTAAATTAGGCTTAATTAGGCTCAATAAAATCCTAATCAAATCAAGAATTGATTAAGTCCAACCCCTGATCAAATCAGAGACCAAACCATCTCGACGATTAGGTCAACTCTTAACCTAATCGGGTCAAAGCCAACTGAATCCAATTCAATTGGACTTGATCCAAAAATAATTACTCAATCAAATTGAGTTAATTAGTGATCAAATCACTAATTAAATCTCTCATAAATACTGAGTCCAAATTCGATCGGCAATCAGGCATCAGAATTCATCGATATGTAACCCTGATCAAAAAGTCCCAACCAGTGGGACTCTTGACCCCGGTACCCATAATGTGTGGAACTCATGATCAGAGAATCCTGATTCTCGATCACTGAGTCCCAAACATATAGGATTCTATATCAGCCATTAGATCAGATAGGAACCTCTAATGTGTGTGACCCTGCAGGTTCGAACCTAAGCCGATAGCACAGAAATCAATTTCTGTACTAATCGAAGTGACCATCTAGCAATGGTACCCAACGTCTGGATAGGTCGAAGAGTCACAATCGCAACACTCAGAACCTACATGAATATGGTTATTGTATAATTCATCCTTTTGACCCCTGTGTTTAGGATGACTCAGGGTTAAACTGTCAACCCTGATCAGATCATCCGAATCGTGCTCAACTCAAGTAGTCCTGTGACTTCTCACAAGGACTATCCTGGCCAAGATTTTGCTAAATTGAAATATGACTGTATACAGCTCCTAAACTGGAGTGGTCAATCCCATCTTGACACATGCACTGACAAGTCAAGTACTTGACTACACCCAGCAGCCTTCCATCACTGAATTAAAAATTCAGGTAGTCTAGTGCCTAAGTGTAGTGAGTTGCTTGCAAGTCACCGTGACAGTCTCAGGTTGGAGGGATATTTATACCCATATTCCATCGGAGCAAATCTTGACAGCAGAAATAGCTTCGGAGTCGGTCACGTTCAGTGCAGATGTATCCTTATATCTCACCTGTATGCCATACCAGTATCTCCATACTCATTGGTTAAGAGGACAACCAACCTATATGGCACACAACGACATATGCTTGATAAACGTTGTCATTCTTGATAACAACGTATCATTTGGTCACAAACAGATTTAAAGACTAAACGACAAATCCTCCTTTGTCGAGTCTAAATAGTCCTAAGGACTTCACCACAATATAGGAGTTCATTAGAAGATGAAACATTTTATGATGAACAATGCCAAAATAATTTTTTATTAATTCATAATTCATGTACAAATACAAAAATGAGCACAATCGTCAACAGGCTGACGATTGGCTTCGGGATACTATTCCCAACAACAACACTTGAATACATAAATACTGAAAAATAACTAGCTGACATTTTCATCAAAGTACTAAATAAAAATAAATTTTATAAAATTAGAAGAAAATTGGGCATCTTAGTCCCTTCTGCTTGAATTTCAATCATAATTTTACTCTCAAAATCTTTTTAAAATTTTTTGACATCATTATCTTAATTTTGGGAGCTATCTATCTTTTTTTGAGATTTTTTTCAAGATAATTAAAAATCATCAGTGCTATTCAGATATCTTTTCAAATTTTGTTTTTATTGAAATACTCAATCAAAAATCATATCAAAATTTATCTGGACTTGTCATGATCAACTCAACTCGATATGACCCATTTCAAATTTTTTTTCTCAAATTTTTTTCTATGTTTAAATTTTTTTCTCATCACCAGAACCTTTTCTGGATGGGATGACTCATGTGGGACGTCCCAATTGATCGGGCAAATAAATTTCAGACGAATCGATCCGTTTAAACTTCTCTCTTAAAAGCTAAGTGGGGCGACTCAATTACTATGCTTCTTCCTCTTCTTCTCATCCCAAATCAAAAACTCTTCCCCTAACTCTCCACCAGCCACAAATCCATCCTGTTAACCATCCAAAATTTTGGATCTCCATCTCAAACCCTAGAGCAAACTCTCTCTCTCGGCATACCCTCTTGCTCTCCATCAAAATCTCAAGCCCTAACTTGCAAAATCTGTGACAATCAATCCAAAACCCTCTTCTCCTCTTCATTTCCATCCATCTCTCATCCCTCTCTATCTTCTTGACCGATTTTCCTCCTTTCCTTGGGACAATGGTCCCCAAAATGAGATTGTCGTAGAGAAAGAAGTCTGTAAGGTCTTTGAAGGCTAAGGAACGGAAGAAGAAGGTAGCTCAAGCACCAACTCAAGCTTCTCCACTGATTACACCAAGTAAGATCCCTCTATCTACAAGAAAAGTAGCTTTGGGAAGAAATGTAGATTTTTGATTTTTGATGAGTGATGGTTTTTCCATTGGAGAGAAATTAATTAAGCAAGGATGGAGATTTTTTCTTAATTTATCTGAGCCGGTTTATATTGATCTTGTCAAAAAATTTAACTCAAATTTAGTCTTCTCTGATGGAGTTTTGAGATCTACTGTAAAGGGAGTCCAAATCATTTTGAATGCACTTAGGCTAGGTAGACTCCTTCAGATGCCCTATGAGGGTAATTGCCTAGATGAGCTTTCCAATAAAGAAAATTAAACTCAAGACTATCCTTGGAAGAGAGGACGTAGAAAGATTTTTGAAAATTGAAGCCCAGGATCTGAGTGTGAAAATGTGGTTGCTCCACCACATGGTGTCTAAGATTTTCTTCCCCAGAGGGAGAAGATATGATTTGATGACTGATAGGAATATTTGCTTGATGCACCATGTTGTTTCTGAGACTCTCCTGAACTTACCTTTCTGATAATCGATGCCATGAGGGTGGTCTTGAACAGATCCAAGACTCTCTTACCATATGGTATGGCTCTCACAGTGATTTTTAGAGAGTTTAGAGTGAGTTTTGAGGGAGATGTTATTTGTAGACTGTCATACACCGACACCTACAACAACCACTCCCTTCGGTGCATGGGATTTGTCAGAGTAGATGGCCATTGGGTCAAGGGCCGTGCGGCTGCAGTTGAGGAGGAGGATGATGATGAGGAGGAGCATGCTGAGGGGGAGGGTCCATCTTCATCTGTGCCCATACAGAGTCCAGTTGATCACCCTATTTTGGAGTCTGAGGCAGGATCCTCAGTCAGAATATCCCTATCGAGCCATATCGTGCCATTATTTAGCTTGAGGGATGATGATATGGGACTGTTGGCTGAGAGAGTGGCAGGGATTCTATCTGTTCAGTAGCAGCAGTTTCAAGATCAAGTTCTTCAGCAGTTTTATCAGTTTCAGCAGTATCAGGAGCAGATTCTCCAGCAGGTGCAGCAGCAGCAGCAGTATCATCAGGCTCCATCGAGTTCTTTCTTTGATCCTTCCTCGGACTTTTCTATCGTACCACACATATCTTTATTGGTGGAGCTCTTGTATGATCTGAGTACTAGACTGAAGAGCGTAGAGAGTTTTCTACTCAAATTTAGTGGCAGGATTTTGATATTGAGAGGGAGATCAGACGAATTTTAGATTCTCTATCGGGAGGAGCGAGCACTTCGACCACCTCTTCACCTTAGTTGGCTTTATTTGGCTCGAGAGATAGAGAGACTCCACAGCTAACTTCATTCTTCTTTTGAGCTGATTCGAGCAGATATCAGGGACTCTAGAGACTTTATATTTGCTGATTTAGATGGGCTTCGACTTACAGTGAGAGAGATCTTATCCCAGCTTGATGCCATTAGGACTCAGCTTCAGTCTTGGCCCTCCGCATCCAGTGAGCCAGCCTTTGTCCAGCCCATTGCATTTCATCTTCCAACATCTTTCTCTCAGATCAGATCCTTCGATCGAGGATAAAGCTGATCATCTCTTACCTATCTTGTGCTCGATGCCCATTCTCACTAATTTCATCATTTTATATTAGGTTACTTAGTTGTATTTTGTAGATTGGATGTATGAGAGCTTTATGCTCATGGACATATATTATGACTCTTGTAACCTCTCTTTTTGTTGTAATTAATGAATGAGGTTATCCTTTATTATCACTTTATATGGCCCACTATTTTTGAATGAATGAATGACTGTTACACTTGGATGACTGCACACTATTACTCTGATACCTGATGTACAATCATTAAAAATCTTACTCCTTTTAATTTATTTTTTTTGATGATGCCAAAAATAGGGAGAAAGTAGTGTATTATCTATCTAAATATTATCTATCTAAACTTTTTAAATTTATTTTATTCTTTTAAAATTTTGCTCTGATACAGTATTTTACTCTGATATGCCTCTGATACGCCTTTGATATGCCCATTTTCTACATTGATACATCTGTTTTTACCTTCATTTTGATATTATTTAAAAAATTACTCTGATATATCTATTTTTTTTGAGTACTCTGATAATTTTATTTTTATATTGATACCAAAATGACTCAATACATCTATTTTTGATTTTACAAAATGCTCCAATTCCTTCTCTTTTAATTCTTGTTCCAATGGTTTCATCCTTGCTTTGATATCAAAATAAAAAGAAGGGAAAGAAGCATTCCTTTCACATTTATTGCTCTAATATTAAAAACAAAGAAGAGAAGAACAAAAATTCTTTTATGAACCATCTTTGCTCCAATAAAAAAAATTTTACAACTTGATCACTTTTTATATAAGAAAGAGAGAGATCTTTTTCAAATGGTCAAAATGATTATTGTTATCTATTTCATACAAGAAAGGGGAGGATTTTGGCTGATTAAAAACAATCTTCAGAAAAACTATGATACCTTCTCAAATGAGTTTAGCAAAATGAATTAAAATATTAAAATTACTAAAAATATATATCTCATAATTTTTTATATTTAATCTTTGGCATATTTCTACAAGTGCTTCACCAACCTAAATTCTTTGAGCTTTAAGGATTTATTTTATGAATACTCAAATATTTTATCATCATCAAAGAGGAGAAGATTGTTGCTCCAAGATTGATTTTGATGATCGTAAATGAAGTGAATTCAGTACAGGGGTAAAACGATAATTTTAAAACTTTTTTAAAATTATAATTTTATAGTAAAAATTATTAATTAATCTAATTAATTAACATGTATTAACCCTACACAAAGATCTAAATATGATATATATAGCATACATTTAAATTTGAAATTTTGAATTCTACAGTAACCATTTTACTGTTATGTGTTCAGAATATATTACCTTTGTATGGATAGTTGATCGTCGCAGTTTGATCACTGTTGAAAAGGTTCGATCATCGCAATGTAGCCATACAGTATGTTTGACCTTCGTGGATCGTCCACACGAAGCTCCCGATCTGATCGGCTCCTCACAAATGCTAGTTCGTCGTAGAACCCTTTCGACGGCCGATGCTGATCAAACTCCTTCAATTGATGTCTGTCGACTCTTCAAATGCTCTAAATTATTAGCAAAGGTGCTTGAGAGATTGATGAAGCTCTCTCTAAAGTTTGGTGGGCTCACGACACTCGTAGCTCACCTTCTCACTTCCCGAACCCCAGGTAGAAACCCTAGGGTACTCACTGAAAACCCTGTGCCCACTTTTGTTTCTTTTCTTTTCTTTTCTCTCGAAAATTTTTGAACTTCCAACTTGTGCACAAGGCTTCCTCACACCCACTATTCTCTCTCAAAAAAATTCTACGCATGCCCCACCTTCTCTTCTCTTTTAAAATAGTGCAAGATGCGTCTTATCCACGTGAGAGGATAAAGATAGGTGGTTGCTCACTTGAATTCAAATTGAATTTGAATTCAAATGCAAACCAACCCATCCTTATCCACTCTAGGTGAGAGAAGAGAGGAGGCACGGGTTCTTTGTGCATGGAGAATTTACATGAGAAACTCTTTCTCGTGTAGATTAAATGGCGCACAAGAAAAGATGGGTGGCGCATGGATTAGTTGCCCATTCAAATTCAAACATCCTTTGAATTTGAATGGCTAACAAACCAATCTTTATCCAGATAAATGGTGCACAAGGGAGGGCATGGGAAGGCTTCTACATGAAAGAAAATTTATGAGAAGTTATTTCTCGTGAATTCAAATGGGCGTAGATAAGTGAGGTGGCGCAAGGAGATGAGGTCAAAGTGGTTTCAACCTAATTGAGCCAACCTAATCAAAATAGGTTAGGCACAATTAGACTAAGTTAAACCCAACTTAATTAGGCTTAATTAGGCTTAATAAAATTCTAATCAAATTAGAAATTGACTAAGTCCAACTCCTGATCAAATCAGGAACCAAACCACCTTGGCGATTAGGTCAACACTTAACCTAATCGGGTCAAACCCAACTGAATCCAATTCAATTGGACTTGATCCAAAAATAATTACTCAATCAAATTAAGTTAATTAGCGATCAAATCACTAATTAAATCTCTCATAAATACTGAGTCCAAATCCGATGGGCAATCGGGCATCAAAGTCCATCGATATGAAATCTTGATCGAAGAATCCCAAACCAGTGGGACTCTTGACCTCGATACCCAAAATGTGTGAAACTCATGATTAGAGAATCCAAATTCTTGATCACAGAGTTCCAGACACATAGGACTCAAAGTCCATGAGCATTAGGACTCTTCACCAGCCATCAGATCAGATAGGAATCTTTAATGTGTGTGACCCCATAGGTTCGAACCTAAGCTGGTAACACAGGAACTAATTCCTGTACTAATCGAAGTGACCATCTAGCAATGGTACCTGACATCCAGATATGTCGAATAGTCGCAATCGCAATACTCAGAACCTATGTGAATATGGTTATTAGATAATTCATCCTTTTGACCCCTATGTTTAGGACAACTCAGGGTTAAACTGTTAACCCTGATCAGATCATCCGAATCGTGCTCAGCTCAAATAGTCCTGTGACTCCTCACTAAGACTATCCTGACCAAGGTTTTGCTAAATTGAAACATGACTGTACACAGCTCTTGAATTGGAGTGGTCAATCCCATCTTGACACACGCACCGACAAGTCAAGTACTTGACTACACCCAGCAGCCTTCCGTCACTGAATTAAAAATTCAGGTAGTCCAGTGCCTAAGTACAGTGAGTTGCTTACAAGTTACCGTGGTGGTCTCAGATTGGAGGGATAGTTATACCCATATCCCATTAGAGCAAATTTTGACAGCAGAAAAAGCTCCAGAGTCGGTCACGTTCAGTGCAGATGTACCCTTACATCTCACCTGTACGCCATACTAGTGTCTCCTCACTTCTTGGTTAAGAGGACAACCAACCCATATGGCACACAATGACCTATGCTTGATAAATGTTATTGTCCTTGATAACAACATATCATTTGGTCGCGAACATGTTTAAGGACTAAACGACAAATCTCCCTTTGTCGAGTCTAAATAGTCCTAAGGACTTTACCACAACACAGGAGTTCATTAGAAGATGAAACAATTTATGATGAAAAATATCAAAATAATTTTTATTTATTTATAATTTATATACTAATACAAGAAAAAGCACAACCATCAACAAGCTGACGATTGACTTTGGGACACTATTCCCAATAATCTCCCACTTGGCCTAAAGCCAATCGATGCAGTATCTAATACCCATCTTTGACTTAAAGTCGTCGAACTCCTTCACCGTAATGGCTTTAGTGAATGGGTTGGCCAGGTTCTCCTTCCCGTCGATCTTCTGAAGGTCGATGTCACCTCGATCCATGATTTCTCAGATGAGATGGTAGCGGTGCAGAATATGCTTCGTCCGCTGGTGTGCCTTCGGTTCCTTCGCCTGAGCAATGGCTCTAGAGCTGTCACAGTAGAGTAGAACTGGACCAACAAGGGAGGATGCTACTCCGAGCTCGATGATGAATTTTTTCAGCCACACTGCTTCTTTGGCAGCATCTGATGCAGTGACATATTCTGCCTCGCAAACTGAATCAGCCACAGTGTGCTGCTTGAAACTCTTCCAGCAGACAGCCCCACCATTAAGGGTAAAAATAAATTCCGACATACTCTTGCTGTCATCGTGATCAGACTAGAAACTAGAGTCTGTAAACCCCATAAGTCTCAAGTTTGATTCACCATAAACAAGCCACAGGTCCTTAGTATTTCTTAAATACTTCAGGATGGTTTTAACAACCTTCCAGTTATTCTCCCTTGGATCAGATTGGTATCTACTCACTATCCCTAGTGAGTATGCTACATCTGGTCGTGTACATGTCATGGCATACATGATAGATCCCACTATCGAAGCATATAAAATTCTACCCATACACTCTCTCTCTTAAGGTATTATCGGACAATCCCTCTTTGGGAGAGAAATTCCATGGCCTATCGGTAGATAGCCTTTCTTGAAATTCTCCATACTGAACCTCTTTAGCATAGTATCAATGTACGTGGACTGGGATAAGCCAAGCAACCTTTTAGATCTATCCCTATAGATCCTCATCCCTAGGATGTAGGAAGCTTCTCTCAGATCCTTCATGGAGAACTGTGACGACAGCCAAATCTTTAATCCCTGTAATGCAGGGACATCATTTCCGATTAAGAGAATGTCATCCACATACAATACAAGAAATACCACTACTAGACCATTAGCTCACTTATAAATGCAGGGCTCTTCTCTGTTCTTAACAAAGCCATACATTTTGATCGTCCTATCAAAATGTATGTTCCAACTCCGGGATGCTTGCTTAAGTCCATAAATGGACGTCTGTAGCCTGCACACCTTAGACTCATCTATAGATGTGAACCCTTCAGGTTGTATCATATACACCTCTTCGTCCAGCTCTCCATTTAGAAAAGCTGTTTTCACATCCATCTGCTAGATTTCATAGTCCAGATGGGCAGCTATCGCAAGCATAATCCGAATGGATTTGAGCATTGCCACAGGAGAAAACATCTCATCATAGTCTATACCATAATGTTGACTGGCAACCAGACGGGCTTTATAGGTCTCCATCTTTCCATCTGCACCTCTCTTCCTCTTGAAGATCCACTTACACCCTATGGGTTTTACTCCTTCAGGTGGGTCAACCAATGTCCACACATCGTTGACCTTCATGGACTCCATTTCGGATTTCATGGCCTCTAGCTATTTCTCAGAGTCAGATCTCTGCATTACATCCATGTAAGTGATCAGATCCTCATCATTTTCATCAAGTTCGACAGGATTGCCGTCCTAGATCAAGAAACCATAGTATCTATCCGATTGACATGGTACTCTATCAGACCGCCTTAAGGGTGCAGGAACAATGGGCTCCGGATCTGATCTAACCAAATCCGATTCAGGTTCAGCAACTTGTGTCGGTTTTTTCACCTGCCAAACTTTCTCAAGTTTGACCTTAAAGGTAACAGTCCCTTCATCAAGGAACTTCTTTTTCAAAAAGATTGCCCTAAGGCTGACAAATACCTTTTGCTCATCAGCTAGGTAGAAATAATACCCTTTGGTCTCTTTTGGGTACCCTATGAAATAATATTTGTCAGATCTAGGTCCAAGCTTGTCCGTAATTAAACGTTTAACATAAGCCAGACACCCCCAAACCCTAAGGTGCGAGAGTACTGGCTTACGTCCTATCCATATCTCATATGACGTTTTGGTTACAGACTTACTTGAAACCCTATTTAGAAGGTAACAAGCTGATTCGAGCGCATATCCCCAGAGAGAGATCGGCAGACCAGCAAACCCCATCATGGATCAAACCATGTCCAACAAGATCCGATTCCTCCTTTCAGACAAACCATTATGCTGTGGTGTTCCAGGAGGTGTCCACTGAGAGAGAATTCCATTCTCTCCAAGATATGTCAGAAACTTATTGGAAAAGTATTCACCTCCTCAATCAGATCGAAGAGTTTTAATATACTTCCCAGTTTATTTTTCTACCTCATTTCGGAATAGTTTGAACATTTCAAACGACTCCGACTTATGCTTCATTAGGTAGACATACCCATACCTCGATAGGTCGTCTGTGAAGGTTATGAAGTAGAAATATCCACCTCTTGCACTTGAGCTCATGGGTCCACATACATCAGAATGTACCAGACCTAAGAGTTCACTGGCTCGCTCACCTTTTTCAGTAAAAGGTGACTTAGTCATCTTTCCAAGAAGACAGGACTCACAGGTTGGAAGTGATTCACAATCACCAACTTCAAGAATTTCTTCTTGAGCCAACCTGTTTATCCTGTTCTTATTGATATGACCTAGCCTACAGTGCCAAAGGTAGACTTCTGACACATTATCCATTCTAGGGCATTTATCGGAGGTTTGAACCACATTAACAGGCTGTGATAGTAAGTAAATTTTATTATTTAGTTGTCCAACAAATATTGTAACACCATTCAAAATGATATTATAAATATTTTCTTTTATTAAAAATTCATAACTGTTCATAGCAAAAGGCCTACAGAAATAATATTTAATAAAAAACTTGGACAATAGTGACATTCACTCAGAATTACATTACGAGAGTTGATTACAAGGTTCATGATTCTTAAAGCTAGAACTAGAACTTTGCTTCTATCTCCAACGTTCAGGAATCTCTCACCTTCATCAAATCTCCTACTGACCTACAGACCCTGCATCGAATTACAGATATGATAAGGGCTTCCGGTATCCAATACCCAGGTAGTAGTATCCCAAATGAAAAAGTTGCAAGGTGTTATCATATAATTACCTTGCTTCTTCTTCGGCCTATTCGGGTCCAGGGAGGCAATGTATAGAGGACAGTTTCTCTTGCAGTGCTCCTGCTTCTTCCAAAAGAAGCACTCCGTCTAGCTCTGGTCGGGCTTGCGCTTCTTGGTCTGACCCTGTGCAGACGTCTCTGCATGCGGCTGCACCTTCTTATTCTTCTTCTTCTTATTCTTCTTCCCTTTCTTAAAGGATCGACGACCAGAAGAAGACCTTCCCACAACATTCACCGACTCCTTATGGAGCTCGTGATCCTTCTCAAAGTTCTGCAGTAACCCCAACAAGCTGTGGTAGTTTATTGCAGGCTTTGTCATCCAAAAATGAGTAAGGAAGAGGAGGAAGGACTTGGGTAAAGAATTAAGGATCGCATCCTTACCGAACTGCTCGTATAAGGGAAAGCCCAGTTTACTTAGGTGCTCAATCATTTCAATCATGTACAGTACATGATCAGTGACTGAGGTCCCATCCCTCATCCGAGCATTAAAAATGGCACAACTAGTTTTGTGCCTTTCAACATCGTCAGGCATGCCAAAGGAGTCGTTCAACATTTGAAGCATCTCCTGTGGCTGGACGTTCTCGAACCTGCGACTGAACTCATCATTCATTGCCGCCAGCATTATGCATCGAATGGTGGTGTGATCGTTGAGCCACTTCTGGTAAGTATCTCGAACCGTCCCTCTAGCGTTCGGAGCTGGCTCCTTAGGTGCCAGATCCGTTACTACATAAAGGATCCGCTCATACTCAAGGATGATTTTCAATTTTTGATACCAGCTATCGAAATTAGGTCCCATGAGCTTGTCATTATCTAATAATGACCGGAGTGACAGGGTAGTGGCCATAGCTGCACAAAGAAAAATCAAACCTTTATTAGTATATAAATTATTAATACTAAAGACTTGGACTTTAGTCTAAAGTTTCTCCCAATATTTTTACGAATTGGTAGCCTCAACCTCTAATTCGAAGAATTACTTTAATTCCTTAGTGGGTACTAGAATCCACATAGACTACACACGAGCCCAACTTTGGTTGGTCAACCCATGTGCATCTATGGGTAGGTTCATAATCAGTTGTTTCTCTAAATAACTTCTAGTAATTAATTTTATCCCAGAATCTAATCAATAGGTTTTGGCCTCCACTGAAAAAATATGGTTAGGTTCAACCATTAACATGATTAGATTTGGTGAATCGGACCAATAAATGATCAGGCCTGACTTTGGCCGGCCAACCTGACCACCATCAGAAAGACTCAACCAAATTATCATATTATGAATGATAATTCTATTAGTCAATAAGCACCAAGCCTTTGGGCCTCCAATGATTATTAAACTAATGGACTCATTATCACTTACTTAATGGGAGGCTATGACTTAGTTATCACTATAACTTAATCATTTTAGGGACCTAATAATTTTTAAGAATTTTTATTAAAGGATAGAAGAGAAGAAATTAACCAGCCAATTTCAATCCTCTCACTGACTTAATCAAGTCAGATTAAAAAGGATTTAATTAAAGCCGACATTAGGAGCACCTAAATCAGTCACACTGATTTACCTAATGACATGGGTGATCCCTAATCACCAAGTGATCTCATCAAAACCTAACTCACCAGGCTGGCCAGGTAAGTGAGATCAGTGGTGAGGATATGTCATTAACTCATCAGAGATCGAATCAATGCGAGTAGCTCCCACTTAAAAATCACTAGTCAGACTGCCGAACTTATCTTAGACACCAACCAGTTTATTAGTTTTAATTTGATCAACTTAGTAAATAGGATTTTACCACGTAGCCATGAATTAAGTCCATCTTGGTCTAGTTAAAGACATGGACCCATTCAACTACAACTATTGGAGTTGAATCTAGAGTGTCTTTGATCTAATCTAATTTAACTTTTGATTAGATTTGATCAATTACTCTAATTTAGTCTATTTCTTTAAGCTAATCTTTGGTCTAACCCAATTATGGACCTAATCCATCTAACCCATTGACCCACATAGTTTATACAATTGTTTTAGATCTTAATTCACAATTTTAGATCAACTAGACAACACTTAATTCTTTTAATTAAGTATTTGGGCTGATGGGTTAGGGTTTGGCATTTTAAAAATAATTTTTAAATTTGAAAGGTTTTATTTTCTATTCACCAAATGTGTTAACTCATTTCACAAACGGATCAGCACATTTCATAAACAGCAATCCTATTGCTAATTACTTAACAGAAAATAACTCAATCAAAATAAATCATGAATATTCCTTTAGATCTAATCTAACACATTCATGATAAATTTCATAATTGAACCTTTACAAATTAAGTCCTTTCACTATTTCGTCTGCATGGGATATAATCGCATCGGTACCCCTACTGCCATAGGAGAACCCCATCGAATGAGAGGAGAGGGCCTTTAAACCTTACTTTTCTCCTATGATCGGATGACCATAGCAACCAACCCAATTAGACTACTTGCTACTCAGATCAAGTATATCTAAATATACCAATTTCAAAATTTAAATTTCAAATTTTAAATTTTAAATTTCAAATTTTGAATTTCAAATTTCAAACAAATTTCAAATTTCAAATTTTTAAATTTTGAATTTTAAATTTTGAATTTCAAATTTAAAATTTCAAATAAATTTTAAATTTTAAATTTCAAATTTTGAATTTCAAATTTTTGAATTTTGAATTTCAAATTTTAAATTCAAATTTTAAATTTTAAATTTAAATTTTAAATTTAAACTTTTAGATTACTACTTAATTTACACATGCAAATGTATATCATATTTTAGATCCAGCTCTGATACCATTTGAAGTGAATTCAGTGCAGGAGTAAAATGATATTTTAAAATTTTTTCAAAATTATTATTTTATAGTAAAAATTATTAATTAATCTAATTAATTAACATGTATTGACCCTATACAAGGATCTAAATATGATATATATAGCATGCATTTAAATTTAAAATTTTGAATTCTATAGTAAACCTTTTACTGTTATGTGTTCAGAACATATTATCTTTGTGTGGGTAGTTGATCGCCGTAGTCTGATCACTGTTGGAAAGATCCAATCATCATAATATAGCCACACAGTATGTCTGGCCTCCACAGATCATCCACACGAAGCTTCCGATCTGATCGGCTCCTCACGAATACTAGTTCGTCGTAGAACCCTTTCGACGATCGATGCTGATCGAACTCCTTCGATCGATGTCTGCTGACTCCTCAAATACTTTAAATTATTAGCAAAGGTACTTGAGAGGTTGATGAAGCTCTTCCTAAAGTTTGGTGGGCTCACGATACTCGTAGCTCACCTTCTCACTTTCCGAACCCCAGGCAGAAACCCTAGGGTACTCACTGAAAACCCTGCGCCCACTTTTGTTTCTTTTCTTTTTTTTTTTTTTCTCTCGGAAGATTTTGAACTTCCAACTCATGCACAAGGCTTCCTCATGCCCACTATTCTCTCTCAAAAAAATTCTATGCACGCCCCACCTTCTCTTCTCTTTTAAAACAGTGCAAGACGCGTCTTATCCGCGTGAGAGGATAAAGATAGGTGGTTGCTCACTTGAATTCAAATCGAATTTGAATTCAAATGCAAACCAACCCATCCTTATCCACTCTGGGTGAGAGAAGAGAGGAGGCGTGGGTTCTTTGTGCATGGAGAATTTACATGAGAAACTCTTTCTCATGTAGATTAATGGCGCACAAGAAAAGGTGGGTGGCACATGGATTAGTTGACCATTCAAATTCAAACATCCTTTGAATTTGAATGGCTAACAAACCAATCTTTATCCAGATAAATGGCGCACAAGGGAGGGCGTGGGAAGGCTTCTACATGGGAGAAAATTCATGAGAAGTTATTTCTCATGAATTCAAATGGGCACAGATAAGTGAGGTGGCGCAGGGAGATGAGGTCAAAGTGATTTCAACCTAATTGAGCCAATCTAATCAAAATAGGTTAGGCACAATTAGACTAAGTTAAATCCAACTTAATTAGACTTAATTAGGCTCAATAAAATTTTAATCAAATCAAAATATGACTAAGTCCAACCCCTGATCAGATCAGGGACCAAACCACTTTGGCGATTAGGTCAACACTTAACCTAATCGAGTCAAACCCAACTGAATCCAATTCAATTGGACTTGATCTAAAAATAATTACTTAATCAAATTAAGTTAATTAATAATCAAATCACTAATTAAACCTCTCATAAATACTGAGTCCAAATCTGATGGGCAGGCATCAAAGTCCATCGATATGAAATCTTGATCGAAGAATCCCAAACCAGTGGGACTCTTGACCCTGGTACCCAAAATGTGTGAAACTTATGATTAGAGAATCCTGATTCTCGATCTCAGAGTTCCAGACACGTAGGACTCAAAGTCTATGAGCATTAGGACTCTTCACCAGCCATCAGATCAGATAGGAACCTCTAATGTGTGTGACTCCGCAGGTTCGAACTTAAGCCGGTAGCACAGGAACCAATTTCTGTACTAATCGAAGTGACCATCTAGCAATGGTATTCGACGTTCGGATAGGTTGAATAATCATAATCGCAACACTCAAAATCTACATGAATATGGTTATTGTATAATTCATCCTTTTGACCCCTATGTTTAGGATGACTCAGGGTTAAACTGTTAACCTTGATCAGATCATCCGAATCGTACTCAACTCAAACAGTCCTGTGACTCCTCACTAGAACTACCCTGGCCAAGGTTTTGCTAAATTGAAATACGACTGTACACAGCTCCTGAATTGGAGTGGTCAATCCCATCTTGACACACGCACCGATAAGTCAAGTACTTGACTACACCCAGCAGCCTTTCGTCACTGAATTAGAAATTCAGGTAGTCTAATGCCTAAGTGCAGTGAGTTGCTTGCAAGTCACCATGGCGGTCTCAGGTCGGAGGGACAGTTATACCCATATCCTATCGGAGCAAATCTTGACAGCAGAAAAAACTTCGGAATCGATCACATTTAGTGCAGATGTATCCTTACATCTCACCTGTATGCCATACCAGTGTCTCCACACTTCTTGGTTAAGAGGACAACCAACCCATATGGCACACAATGACCTATGCTTGATAAACGTTATTGTCCTTGGTAATAACATATCATTTGGTCGCTAACAGGTTTAAGGACTAAACGACAAATCCTCCCTTGTCGAGTCTAAATAGTCCTAAGGACTTTACCACAACACAAGAGTTCATTAGAAGATGAAACAATTTATGATGAAAAATATCAAAATAACTTTTATTTATTTATAATTCATGTACTAATACAAGAAAGAGCATAATCGTCAACAGGCTGACGATTGACTTTGAGACACTATTCCCAATAGTAAACTATTTGAGGGGACTACTATTGTATTTTTTATCTTTCGAGAATGTTCTTATGTTATTTTAGATAGTCCAAAAGATTGAGTTTGAAAAGCTTCATCAAGTGTGCCAAAGTTGAAGTTTCTGCAAGTTGGAGAAGTTTTTGAGGCCTTCTGAGAGTATCCAATTGATTTGAAGCCATTTAAGAATGTTTGAAAGTATTCTGGTAAGTTTCGAACTTTAAATGCCTGAAAAACTGGATTGGCACAAAATGAGGCGACCCATTTGGATCATCCCCTTTCATTGAGTAGCCGACATGAACTGTTTTAGCTTGTGGCATGTAGTGGGATGATCCACCTGGGATGACCTCTGAGATCCTGAGACTAAAACAAAAAGTCTAATTTTTAGACTAGCCAAATGAGGCGGCTCATGAGACTTTCTAGTCACAGTGGGACGACCCATATGGGATGATCCATTCTGGGCGAGCTTCATAATGGTTAGTTTTCAGTCTATTTTTGGTACATTTAATGCACATTAAATACTCTCCAATGACTTTAAACCGATATTAAGATATTTTCAAGTGCAAATGGTGATCATAAATACTCTCTTGAAGTGAAAAATCACAAATTTTGCAAGCATTCAAGCTCACATTCGTGAAAGTTCAAAAAATTTCTAAAAGAGAGGAAAGAAGCATTCAATCAACTCACCAACCACTCTTCAGCTGCAATCAAGTATGCAATTCATTGAGGATGTTCAGCAAAAGCTTCTTTCCCTTAAGTATTGTATTCCTATTGCATTTATTGTGTTCATTTAAGGGGATATTGTGCTAAAATTTTTATACCCTATTTTTTCTCATATTGTATTTTGGATTTTGAGTTTTGAAGAATTTCAAAACTCGGATAGGTTGATCCGAACCTAAAATCGGAGCATTGAGAGTTAGCTTGTATATGAGAAATAAGTGTTCTTGCTTGGATAGCAAGGGTCAGAGTTGTCCGATGTGTTGTATTCTTGAAATCCTTTTAGTGGATTGAATTTTCAAGTAGGAACTTGAGAAATGGATATAAGTGCAAGATTGACACTGAACTACTATAAATCTCTTGTGTTTGTTATGCTTGCATCTCTTTACTTATTCTTTATGCTTTATACTTGCCTACCTATCATTTGTGATTGATTTCATTTTTATATCTAATCAATTCACTCCATTTAACAAGTATAGCACATTACTTAAGTGCACTAATCACAAAAATTTTAAAAAGATCCAATTCACCCCCCCTCTTGGGCTCTATATCTGGGCAGCATATCCTTTTAAAAAAGGTTGATTGGAATTTTGGATTCAATCAAGATTCCGGTAAGCATGCTAGCACGTGTGGAAACCCTTGCTCCTTTGGAGATCAGTTTGATCTCATTCCTTATTAATTAGCTAGCCCAATTTAGTGGGCATTTGGGTCAGGTCGTGCCACCTGAAAGCAGCCCAAATTGGGGTACCACATCGTTGGGAATAGTATCCCAAAGCCAATCGTCAGCCTATTGACGGTTGTGCTCATTTTTATATATGTACATGAATTATGAATTAATAAAAATTATTTTGGTATTTTTCATCACAAAATATTTCATCTTCTAATGAACTCCTATGTTGTGGTGAAGTCCTTAGGACTATTTAGACTCGACAAAGAAGGATTTATCGTTTAGTCCTTAAATCTGTATGCGACCAAATGATACGTTGTTACCAAGGACGGCAACGTTTATCAAGCATAGGTCATTGTGTGCCATATAGGTTGGTTATCCTCTTAAGCAACGAGTGTGGAGACACTGGTATGGCATACAGGTGAGATGTAAGAGTACATCTGCACTGAACGTGACCGACTCCGGAGCTATTTCTGCTGTCAAGGTTTGCTCCGATGGAATATGGGTATAAATATCCCTCTGACCTGAGATCGCCATGGTAACTTGCAAGCAACTCACTGCACTTAGGCACTGGACTACCTGAATTTTTAATTCAGTGACGGAAGGCTGCTGGGTGTAGTCAAGTACTTGACTTGTCGGTGCATGTGTCAAGATGGGATTGACCACTCCAGTTTAGGAGCTGTGTATAGTCGTGTTTCAATTTAGCAAAACCTTGGCCAGGGTAGTCTTTGTGAGGAGTCATAGGACTGTTTGAGTTGAGCACGATTCAGATGATCTAATCAGGGTGGACAGTTTAACCCTGAGTCATCCTAAACATAGAGGTCAAAAGGATGCATTATACAGTAACCATATTCACATAGGTTCTGAGTGTTACGATTGCGACCATTCGACCTATCCGATCATCGGGTATTATTGCTAGATGGTCACTTCGATTAGTTCAAAAATTGGTTCCTGTGCTACCGACTTAGGTTCGAACTTGCGGGGTCACACACATTAAAGATTCCTATCTGATCTGATGGCTGATGAAGAGTCCTAATGCTCATGGACTATGAGTCCAATGTGTCTGGGACTCTGTGATCAAGAATCAAGATTCTCTGATCATGAGTCCCACACATTTTGGGTACCGGGGTCAAGAGTCCCACTGGTTTGGGACTCTTCGATCAGGGTTACATATCGATGAATTCTGATGCCCTATTATCCATCGGATTTGGACTCAATATTTATGAGAGATTTAATTAATGATTTGATTGTTAATTAACTCAATTTTATTGAGTAATTATTTTTGGATCAAGTCCAATTGAATTGGATTCAGTTGGGTTTGACCCGATTAGGTTAAGAGTTGACCTAATCGTCGGATGGCTTGGTCCCTGATTTGATCAGGGGTTGGGCTTAATCAATTCTTGATTTGATTAGAATTTTATTAAGCCTAATTAAGCCTAATTAAGTTGAATTTAAATTATTCTAATTGGGCCTAACTTATTTGATTCAATTAGGTTGGTTTAAATAATGAAACCACCTTGACCCATTCTCCCTGCGCCACCTCACTTCCACTGTGCCCATTTGAATTCACGAGAAGGAAGTTCTCATGAATTTTTCCTCATGCAAAGCTCTCCTTACGCCCTACTTTAATGCACCAAATGAGTGGATAAGGATGATTGGTTGGCCATTCAAATTCAAAACAAAGTTTGAATTTGAATGAGCAACCAATCTTAGCACCTTGACCTTATCCTCTTTTAGTGCCCCATTTATTACACGAGAAAATGTTTCTCATGAAATCACTCATGCACAAATTAAGCCACGCCCTCCTCTTCTCATGCCGTTAGTGGATAGGGATAAATTGATTTCCATTTGAATTCAAAATTTGATTTGAATTCAAATGTGCAATTACTCATCTTTATCCTCTCACGTGGATAAGACGTTTGACATTGTTTTAAAAGGAGGAGAAGAGTGGGACGTGTGCAAGAAAAATTTTGAAGAAAAAATCTGGGTGTGAGGAATCCTTGTGTGCAAGGTGAAGGTCTATATCCTTCTGAGAGAAAAAGAAAGAAAAGAAAGAAAAAGTGTGCACAGGGTTTCAGTGAGTTCTTCAGGGTTTTAGCCTAGAGTTCGAAAAGTGAGAAGGTGAGCTACGAGTGTTGTGCGCCCACCAAATTTTAGAATCGACAGATATCAATCAAAGGAGTTCGATCAGCATCGACCGTCGAAAGGGCTCTACAACGAGCTAGCACTCGTGAGGAGTTGATCAGATCGAAAGCTTTGTGTGGATGATTGCAGAGGTCAGACATACTGTGTGGCTACATCATGATGATCAGACTCTCCCGACGATGATCAGATTGTGGTGATCTACTACCCGCACAAAGGTATTATGTTCTGATCACATTACAGTAAAGTGTTTACTGTTCAAATTCGAATTTTAAATTTAAATGCTTGCATGCTATATATCATATTTAGATCCTAGTATAGGGTAAATTTTTATTAATTAATTAGATTAATTAATAATTTTCACTGTAAAATAGTGATTTTGAAAAAGTTTTAAAATTATCATTTTATCCCTGCACTGAATTTTTTCGATAAATGGTATCAGAGCGGGTGCTTAGATATGATATATATATTTGTATGCATAGATTAAGTTGTAATCTAAAAATTTAAATTTAAAATTTGAATTTTAAAAGTTGTTCGAAATTCAAAACTCAAAAAAAAAAAAATTTAAAATTCAAAATTTGAAATTTGAATTTTGAAATTTGAAATTTAAAATTTAAAATTCAAAAATTTAAAATTTGAAATTTGGTTGAAATTTCAAATTTGAAATTCAAAATTTAAAATTCAAAATTTGAAATTCAAAAAATTTGAAATTTGAAATTTGTTTGAAATTTAAAATTCAAAATTTAAAATTTAAAATTTAAAATTTGAAATTTAAATTTTGAAATTGATATATTTAGATATACTTGATCCAAGTAGCAAGTAATCGAATTGGGTTGGTTGCCATGGCCGTCCGGTCATAGGAGAAAAGTAAGATTTAAAGGCCCTCTCTTCCCATTCGATGGGGTCTCCTATTGCGATAGGGGTGCTGATGCAATTATATCCCATGCAGATGAAGTAGCGAAAGAAATATTTATGATTTATTTTGATTGAGTTATTTTCTGTTATGTAATTAGCAATAGGATTGCTATTTATGAAATGTGCTGATCTATTTGTGTAATGAGTCAACATATTTGGTGAACAGAAAATAAAACCTTTCAAATTTAAAAATTATTTTTGAAATGCCAAATCCTGACCCATCAGCTCAAATACTTAATTAAAAGAATTAAGTATTCTCTAGTAGGTCTAGAATTGTGAATTAAGATCTAAGATAATTGCATAAACTTGTGGGTCAATGGGTTAGATAGATTAGGTCCATAATTGGGTTAGACCTAAGGTTAGCTTAAAGAAATGGACTAAATTAAAGTAATTGGTCAAATCTAATCAAAAGTTGAATTAGATTAGGTCAAGGATACTCTAGACTCAACTCCAATAGTTGTAGTTGAATGGGTCCATGTCTTTAACTAGATCAAGATGGACTTAATTCATGGCTATGCGGTGGAACCCTATTTACTAAGTTAATCAAATTAAAACTAATGAACCGGTTGGTGTCTAAGGTAAGTTTGGTAGTTTGACCAGTGATTTTTAAGCGGGAGCTACTCGCAGTGATTTGATTTCTGACGAGTTAATGGCTTATCCCCACCACTGATCTCACTTACCTAGCCAACCTGGTGAATTAGGTTTTGATTAGATCACTTGGTGATTAGGGCTCACCCATGTCATTAGGTAAATCAGTTTGACTGATTTAGGTACTCCTAATGCCAGCTTTAAGTAAATCCTTTTTAATCTGACTTGGTGAAGTCAGTGGGAGGATTAAAATTGGCTAGATATTTTCTTCTCATCTATTCTTTAATAAAATCCTCAAAAAAAAAAAATTATTAGATCCTAAAAATGATTAAGTTATATTGATAACTAAGTCATAGCCTCCCATTAAGTGAGTGATAATGAGTCCATTAGTTTAATAATCATTGGAGGCCCAAAGGCCTGGTGCTTATTGACTAATGAAATTATCATTCATAGTATGATAATTTGGTTTGAGTCTTTCTGATGGTGGTTAGGTTAGCCGGCCAAAGTCAGGCTTGATCATTTATTGGTCTGATTCACCAAATCAAATCATGTTAATGATTGGACCTAACCAGATTTTTTCAGTGGAGGCCAAAGCCTACTGATTAGGTTCTGGGGCAAAATTAATTACTAGAAGTTGTTTAGAGAAACAACTGGTTATGTACCTACCCATAGATGCACATGGGTTGACCAACCAAAGTTGGGCTCGTGTGTACTCTGTGTGGATTCTAGTACCTACTAAGGAATTAAAATAATTCTTTGAATTGAAGGTTGAGGCTACCAATTCATAAAAACACTGAAAGAAACTTTAGACTAAAGTCCAAATCTTTAGTATTAATAATTTATGTACTAATATAGGTCTGGTTTTCCTTTATGCAGCTATGGCCACTATCCTGTCGCTCCGGTCATTATTAGATAACGACAAGCTCATGGGATCTAATTTCGATAGCTGGTATTGAAAATTAAAAATCATCCTTGAGCATGAGCAGATCCTTTATGTAGTAACGGATCCGACACCTGAGGAGTCAGCCCTGAACGCTAGAGGGACGGTCCGAGATGCTTACTAGAAATGGCTCAACGACCGCACCAACATTCGGTGCATAATGCTGGCGGCAATGAATGATGAGTTCAGTCGTAGGTTCGAGAATGCCTAGCCACAGGAGATGCTTCAAATATTGAATGACTCTTTTGGCACGCTTGACGATGTTGAAAGGCACAAAACTAGTTGTGCCATTTTCAATGCTCGGATGAGGGATGGAGCCTCAGTCACTGATCATGTACTATATATGATCGAAATGATTGAGCGCCTAAGTAAACTAGATTTTCCCTTGCACGAGTAGCTCGGTAAGGATGCGATCCTTAATTCTCTGCCCAAGTCCTTCCTTCCCTTCCTTACTCATTTTCGAATGACAAAGCCTGCAGTGAACTACCATGGCTTGTTGGGGTTGCTATAGAACTTTAAGAAGGATCACCAGCTCCATAAGGAGTCGATGAATGTTGTGGGAGGGTCTTCTCCTGGTCGTCGACCCTTTAAGAAAGGGAAGAAGAATAAGAAGAAGAAGAATAAGAAGGTGCAGTTGCATGCTGGGACGTCTGCACAGGGTCAGACCAAGAAGCGCAAGCCCGATCAGAGCCAGGCGGAGTGCTTCTTTTGTAAGAAGCAGGGGCACTGGAAGAAAAATTATCCTCTATACATTGCCTCACTAGACCCGAACAGGCCAAAGAAGAAGTAAGGTACTTATATGATAACACCTTGCAACTTTTTCATCTGTGATACTACTGTCTGGGTATTGGATACCGGAAGCCCTTATCATATTTGCAATTCGATGCAGGGTCTGCAAGTCAGTAGGAGATTTGATGAAGGCGAGAGGTTCCTGAACGTTGGAGATGGAAGCAAAGTTCCAGTTCTAACATTAGAAATCATGAACCTTGTAATCAATTCTTAAAATATAATTCTGAGTGAATGTCACTATTGTCTAAGCTTTTTATTAAATATTATTTCTGTAGGCCTTTTGGCCATGAACGGTTATCAATTTTTAATAAAAAAAAATATTTGTAATATCATTTTGAATGGTGTTACAATGTTTATTGGACAACTTTATAATGGAATTTACTTTCTATCACAACCTGTTAATGTGGTTCAAACCTCCGGTAAATGCCCTACAATAGATAATGTGTCAGAATTCTACCTTTGGCACTGTAGGCTAGGTCATATCAATAAGAACAGAATAAACAGGTTGGCTCAAAAAGAAATTCTTGAAGTAGGTGATTGTGAATCACTTCCAACCTGTGAGTCCTATCTTCTTGGTAAAATAATCAAGTCACCTTTTACTGAAAAAGGTGAGCGAGCCAGTGAACTCTTGGGTCTGGTATATTCTGATATATGTGGACCCATGACCACAAGTGCAAGAGGTGGATATTTCTACTTCATAACCTTCACAGATGACCTATCGAGGTATGGGTATGTCTATTTAATGAAGCATAAGTCGGAGTCGTTTGAAATGTTCAAACTATTCTGAAATGAGGTAGAAAAATAAACTAAGAAGTGTATTAAAACTCTTCGATCTGATCGAGGAGGTGAATACCTTTCCAATGAGTTTCTGACATATCTTGGGGAGAATGGGATTCTCTCTCAATGGACTCCTCCTGAAACACCATAGCATAATGGTGTATCTGAAAGAATGAATCAGACCTTGTTAGACATAGTTCGATCCATGATGGGGTTTGCTGGTCTGTCGATCTCCCTATGGGGATATGCACTCGAATCGGCTTGTTACCTTCTAAATAGAGTTCTGAGTAAGTCTGTAATCAAAATGCCATATGAGATATGGATAGGACGTAAGCTAGTACTCTCGCACCTTAGGGTTTGGGGGTGTCCGGCTTATGTTAAACGTTTAATTACGGATAAGCTAGGACCTAGATCTGACAAGTGTAATTTTATAGGATACCCAAAAGAGACCAAAGGGTATTATTTCTACCTTGCTGATGAGCAAAAGGTGTTTGTCAGTCTTAAGATAATCTTTTTGAAAAAAGAATTCCTTGGTGAAGGGACTGTTGCCTCTAAGGTCGAACTTGACGAAGTTCGACAGGTGAAAAAATTGACACAAGTTGCTGAACCTGAATCGGATTTGATTAGATCAGATCCGGAGCCCATTGTTCAAGCACCCTTAAGGTGATCTGGTAGAGTACCACGTCAACCGGATAGATATTATGGTTTCTTAGTCCGGGATGACGATCCTATCAAGCTTGATGAAAATGATGAGGATCCGATCACCTACATTGATGCAATGCAGAGACCCGACTCTGAAAAATGGCTAGAGGCCATGAAATCCAAAATGGAGCCCATGAAGGTCAACGATGTGTGGACATTGGTTGACCCACCCGAAGGAGTAAAACCCATAGGGTGTAAGTGGGTCTTCAAGAGGAAGAGGGGCGCAGACGAAAAGATGAAAACCTATAAAATCCGTCTGGTTGCCAAGGGATATCGTCAACGTTATGGTATAGACTATGACGAGACGTTTTCTCCTGTGGCAATGCTCAAATCCATTCAGATTATACTTGCGATAGCTGCCCATCTGGACTATGAAATCTGGCAGATAGATGTGAAGACAGCTTTTCTAAATGAAGAGCTGGTGAAGAGGTGTATATGATATAACCTGAAGAATTCACATCCACTGATGAGTCTAAGGTGTGCAGACTACAGAGGTCCATTTATGGACTTAAGCAGGCATCCCGGAGTTGAAACATACATTTTGATAGGACGATCAAGACGTATGGCTTCGTTAAGAATGGAGAAGAGCCCTGCATTTATAAGTGGGCTAATGGTCTAGTAGTGGTATTTCTTGTATTGTATGTGGATGATTTCTCTGAATCGGGAATGATGTCTCTGCATTACAGGGAATAAAGATTTGACTGTCATCACAGTTCTCTATGAAGGATTTGGGAGAAGCTTCCTACATCTTAGGGATGAGGATCTATAGAGATAAATCTAAAAGGTTGCTTGGTTTATCCCAGTCTACGTACATAGATACTATGCTGAAGAGGTTCAGCATGGAGAATTCCAAGAAAGGCTATCTACCGATAGGCCATGGAATTTCTCTCTCGAAGAGGGATTGTCTGACAACACCTTAAGAGAGAGAGCGTATGGGTAAGATTCTATATGCTTCGACAGTGGGATCTATCATGTACGCCATGACATGTACACGACCAGATGTGGCATACTCACTAGGGGTAGTGAGTAGATACCAATCTGATCCAGGAGAGAATCACTGGAAGGTTGTTAAAATCATCCTGAAGTATTTAAGAAATACTAAGGACCAGTGGCTTGTTTATGATGAATCAGACTTGAGACTTATAGGGTTTACAGACTCTAGTTTCCAGTTTGATCACGATGACAGCAAAAGTGTGTCGGGATTTATTTTTACCCTTAATAGTGGGGCTATCTGCTGGAAGAGTTTCAAGCAACACACAGTGGCTGATTTAGTTTACGAGGTAGAGTATGTCACTGCATCAGATGCTGCCAAAGACGTGGTGTGGCTGAGGAAATTCATCATCGAGCTCGGAGTAGCACCCTTCCTTGTTGGTCCAGTTCTGCTCTACTATGACAGATCTGGAGCCATTGCTCAGGCGAAGGAACCCAAGGCACACTAGTGGACGAAGCATATTCTGTGCCGCTACCATCTCATCCGAAAAATTATGGATCGAGGTGACGTCGACCTTCTGAAGATCGACGGAAAGGAGAACCTGGCCGACCCATTCACTAAAGCCATTGCGATGAAGGAGTTCGATGACTACAAGTCGAAGATGGGTATTAGATACTGCACCGATTGGCTTTAGGCCAAGTAAGAGATATTGTTGGGAATAGTGTCCCAAAGCTAATCATCAGTCTATTGACGGTTGTGCTCATTTTTGTATATGTACATGAATTATGAATTAATAAAAATTATTTTGATATTTTTCATCACAAAATATTTCATCTTCTAATGAACTCCTATGTTGTGGTGAAGTCCTTAGGACTATTTAGACTCGACAAAGGAGGATTTGTCGTTTAGTCCTTAAATCTGTTCGCGACCAAATGATACGTTGTTACCAAGGATGACAATGTTTATCAAGCATAGATCGTTGTGTACCATATAGGTTGGTTGTCTTCTTAACCAATGAGTGTGAAGACACTGGTATGGCATACAGGTGAGATATAAGGGTACATCTGCACTGAACGTGATCGACTCCGGAGCTATTTCTACTGTCAAGATTTGCTCCGATGGAATATGGGTATAAATGTCCCTCCGACCTGAGACCGCCACAGTGACTTGCAAGCAACTCACTGCACTTAGGCACTGGACTACCTGAATTTCTAATTCAGTGACAGAAGGCTGCTGGGTGTAGTCAAGTACTTGACTTATCGGTGCATGTGTCAAGATGGGATTGACCATTCCAGTTCAGGAGCTGTGTACAGTCGTGTTTCAATTTAGCAAAACCTTGGCCAGGGTAGTCTTTGTGAGGAGTCACAGGACTGTTTGAATTGAGCACGATTCGGATGATTTAATCAGGGTGGACAGTTTAACCCTGAGTCGTCCTAAACACAGAGGTCAAAAGAATGTATTATATAGTAACCATATTCACGTAGGTTCTGAGTGTTGCGATTGTGATCATTCGATCTATCCTGTCATCGGGTACCATTGCTGGATGGTCACTTCAATTAGTACAGAAATTGGTTCCTGTGCTACCGGTTTAGGTTCGAACCTGCGGGGTCACACACATTAGAGGTTCCTATCTGATCTGATGGCTGATGAAGAGTCCTAATGCTCGTGGACTATGAGTCCTATGTGTCTGAGACTCTGTGTTGAGAATCAGGATTCTCTGATCATGAGTCCCATATATTTTGGGTACCGGGGTCAAGAGTCCCACTGGTTTGGGCTCTTCGATCAGGGTTACATATCGATGAATTCTGATGCCCAATTATCCATTGAATTTGGACTCAATATTTATGAGAGATTTAATTAGTGATTTAATCACTAATTAACTCAATTTGATTAAATAATTATTTTTGGATCAAGTCCAATTGAATTGGATTCAGTTGGGTTTGACCCGATTAGGTTAAGAGTTGACCTAATCGTCGAGATGGTTTGATCCCTGATTTGATCAGGGGTTGGACTTAATCAATTCCTAATTTGATTAAGATTTTATTGAGCCTAATTAAGCCTAATTAATTTGAGTTTAAATTAGTCTAATTGGGCCTAACTTATTTGGTTCAATTAGGTTGGTTTAAATAATGAAACCACCTTGACCCATTCTCCCTGCGCCACCTCACTTCCATTGCGTGCATTTGAATTCACGAGAAGGAACTTCTCATGAATTTTTTCTCACACAAAGCTCTCCTCATGCCCTACTTTAATGCACCAAATGAGTAGATAAAAATGATTGGTTGGCCATTCAAATTCAAAACAAAGTTTGAATTTGAATGAGCAACCAATCTTAGCGCCTTGACCTTATCCTCTTTTAGCGCCCCATTTATTACACGAGAAAATGTTTCTCATGAAATCACTCACACACAAATTAAGCCATGCCCTCCTCTTCTCATGCCCTTAGTGGATAGGGATAAATTGGTTTTCATTTGAATTCAAAATTTGATTTGAATTCAAATGTGCAATTACTCATCTTTATCCTCTCACGTGGATAAGACGTTTGACATTGTTTTAAAAGGAGGAGAAGAGTGGGGCGTGTGCAAGAAAAATTTTGGACAGAAAATCTGGGCATGAGAAATCCTTATGTGTAAGGTGAAGGTCTATATCCTTCCGAGAGAAAAAGAAAGAAAAGAAAGAAAAAGTGTGCGCAGGGTTTCAGTGAGTTCTTCAGGATTTCAGCCTGGAGTTCGGGAAGTGAGAAGGTGAGCTACGAGTATCGTGAGCCCACCAAATTTTAGAGAGATCTTCAACATCCTCTCAAGTACATTTACTGATGATCTAGAGCATCCAAAGAATCGACAAACATCGATCGAAGGAGTTCGATCAGCATCGGCCGTCGAAAGGGCTCTACAACGAGCTAGCACTCGTGAAGAGTCGATCAGATCGGGAGCTTCGTGTGGACGATCCGTAGAGGCCAGACACACTGTGTGGCTGTATCGCGATGATCAGACTCTCCCGATGGTGATCAAATTACGATAATCTAATACCCGCACAAAGGTATTGTGTTCTGAACACATTACAGTAAAGTGTTTACTGTTCAAATTCGAATTTCAAATTTAAATGCTTGCATGCTATATATCATATTTAGATCCTAGTGTAGGATAAATTTTTATTAATTAATTAGATTAATTAATAATTTTTATTATAAAATAATGATTTTAAAAAAATTTTAAAATTATCATTTTATCCCTGCACTGAATTTTCCCCACACACATTCCATGTTAACATCAATTATGAAGAGTCTAAGTTGTGAAGGACTCTTGGTGCAAAACAGGTTTTGCGCATGCATGTTGGCATGGGCAGAAGGAGGAGTCCTTCTAGCATGGGATTTATATGTGTGTGGTAGCCCATATCACCCTCCATCCTCTGGTGCACATCTTAAAGCATGAGATGTATTTTTTTTAGATTTTTTGGGGTGGAGAAAAAATTAAAAAAAAAAAGGATGTCTGGCATGCATGCACAAAAGCATCGCGTCTGTCCGCATTTTGGAGAGTTCTTCTCTAGATTAAACTCAATCAAAATGAAATAATTTTTTTTGATTATATTTCATATTTGATCAAGTTTTTTATATATTTTTTTTTGAAAATTTTTTAGACTTATCTGGATGCCAAACGGACGTCATAAGTTCCTCCTCACGCGTGCGACATGATTATCAACCTTCATGAGAAAGGATGCGAGAATATATCTATTTATGAGAAATTTTTTCTACTCATTAGGTGTTCTAGAATTAAGATTGAATTTTCTATCTACATGGATTTTTAAGAATTTTTTTAATTTGAGAAGAGATGTGAAAATATCCCTTCTCTGGTCACATGCGTAGAGTAGGATGCTGATCGACGTATCATTGATAAGAGTCCTTCTATTTGAAGAAACTCTTATCTCTAATAATTAGATCATATAAGCCTCTTGGATGAGGCATGTCTCTCTCTTTTGGCATCCCTCTGGTGGCTATAAATTGGCCTGGGCACTGGATGTCTGAGGGATTCAGATCGGATTTCCAATTTCTATCCAGTTGCTCTCCCTTCTTTCTTACATCCTATTGTAGTTTTAGGATAAGGCTTTGGGATTTAAGACAAAGCCTTATCTAGTTCTAACAAGGGTTGTGAGGATCCTAAAGAAGGAGAATCAAAAATTTAGAGAAGATTCTGAGAGAGTGAAGTCAGGTTCTTGAAGAAACCTGACCGGTATAAGGCTAGTCGAGTTCTAGGGGTTAGAACTCTTAAAGCAAGGAGAAAAAGGAGTGCTATCTTTGGTTCAATTTTTGTGTGGATCATCATTGGAAGGTGGACACTTGGATATCTCATAAAAATTTGGATTAACACTATAGATATTCTTCTTATCCTAATTTATATTAATTATGCTTTGATTATTATAGTCAAAGATTTCTGGGTATTAGGGTTTTCGGTGCATTAGGTGTTTCAAATAAAAATTTTAAACATCTAGTCCTTCCACTGCACCACCAAAACCCAACAGTGGTATCAGAGCAAGTCTTGATCTATATAATCAAAGATTAAATTATTATCTTGATTGTGATCAAGCATGAGTTTTTGGTTTAGTTCAAGTCGGGTCAAGAGTTGAATCCGATTAAACATCCTAACCATAGCATGTCTTAGAGATATGTTTTAGATACATAATATAAAATGCATGATGTATGTATGAAATCTTTCTTAATAGCTTAGTACTCTAATTGAAATTCATCACCAGACCATTCGATCATAAAAGCAAGTAGGATTTAAAGACACTCTCTTCCCATTCCATGGGGTACTCTTATAGCGTGTAGGGGTGCCACTGTGATGTCCCAAAAAGAAGAATCATGAAAAGAGTATTTTATATTCATGCATGTTATTAGAACTTTATGCATATGTGATATGCTTAGTTATAATTATGTTGTATGATTATGTTTTCATATCTTAGAGATATGATAACATACAACTATAATAGTGCATCATTGTGATTGATTGAATAAGGATGTGCTTGAGATCAATAAAGTCCTCATAAAAATCATATTAAGTCATAGTATTATGAACTAGTAGCTGATCTATTTTTTTGAATCAATTAATAAATCGGTATCTAAGGAGTGTTTCAAGTGCAGTGGTTATTTAATTAGTTTCATTGCTGGTCGGGCCAATTTTATTGGTGTCTAAGAAAAGCAATGGAGGGACTCCCATCAATCTTAACACTTTTCTGATCATTTGTATTAGTTCGAATCTTGAATGAAGGTAGCTCAGTATTTTGAATACTACATATACCTTCCTTCATGCCTAGTCAATACCCTGTCAAAAATCATAGTAGGTTTGTTATGATATCTACAAGACTTGCTATGAAGATTGATGTGGGTTTGTCTTGGTGCATATTATATACTTTACGGTATGTTTGGATATGTTGCTTTGTTATGATATCTACAAGGACAGTATTTTTCAGATATGGCTGCATAAAAATGAAGGGTCTGACTTAACTAAAAATATTATAGTTTGTTGTGATATCCATAAGGCTATAAGTATTTTTAGAGGCAGGTTATATTGAGAGTTGCATGAGATGCAATTGGATAGATTTTTCTATCTTTGAACTCATTGAGATTTGTTATGATATCCATAAGGCTTCATTGAGGGATTAGGATCTCAACCCCACTAAGAAATTAGATTAAGATTTCTAGTTTACCATAGGAGAGGGCTATGGTATCTGATAAAATAGTGGGAGACATAACTAGTTTAAAAGTTCTCATCAAGTTATGCATGTCAAACATGAGTGGTCTGCTTATACTATAGTTCTTTATGTAAATTTAAGTCTACATTATGGTTTTTTTATTTTCACTGCATGATACCATAGATAAAAATATATTGATCAATCCAATTATGTGGATTGGTTGGGAAACTTACAAATTAGATTTATATTGGAGAAGAACTTTGATGTTCTGCATATTTTTGACCCTATATTGGTCAGTAATAATAAGAAGGCAACGATATGGACATCATCTATTCAATTTGTGGCAAATTTGGACATTGGAAGTATAATTACCAGAATTATCTTGCAAGATTGAAGCAGGGTGCAAGTGTAACATCAAAAGATGTGTATATGATACAGACCTATTTTTCATTGAATGGTTCAGACTTTGATATTTGGATATTAGATACTGCCTGTAGATCGTATATTTGTAATTCATTACAGCGACTACAAAATATCAAAGGTCTGAAAAGAGGTGACCTCGAGCTCTATGACGCAAGTAGAGAGTCTATTAGCACAGAGGCTGTGGGAACCTTTATGTTTGATTTATTTTTGAATAAAATTTTAGAATTAAAAGACTGTTATTACATGTCAAAGGCCATTAGAAATATTATTTCTATACCTTTGTTATTAAAATAAGGTTATAAAATAAGGCTAATGAAAATGAATGCTCCATTTTCTTTTCTAGTGAATTTTATAGTAGTGGTTATATTAATAACAATCTTTTAATTCTAGCACTCAATAAAAATATTTTTTATATTGAAAAAAAAGAAAAAAGATGTGAATATCATATATCTCTGGCGTTATCGTCTTGGTCATATTAGTGAGTCAAGGATAAACAAATTATACAAAGAAAATTTTTTTGGCCTATATGATTATGAATCATTAGGAACTTATAAATCTTATCTCACAGGTAAGATGACCAAGACTCCATTTTTTGGACATGAAGAAAGAGCGAATGAGTTGTTAGCCCTAGTATGTACAGATATATATGGATCGATGACAACTCAGGCCAGCGGTGCATACTCCTATTTTATCATCTTTACAGATGATTTATCAAGGTTTGGGTATGGGTATCTTATGAAACATAATTTTGAAGCCTTTGATAAGTTCAAAGAGTATCAAAGTATGATTGAAAAATAAACTGAAAAAGGTATCATGGTTCTTCGATCTGATCGAAGAAGAGAATACTTATCCAGTAAATTTCTTGATCATCTTAAAAGTAAAGGTATTCTCTCTGAATAGACCTTTTCTTATACATCTCGATTAAATGTAGTAGTAGAAAGGAAGAATCGTACTTTGATAGATATGGTGTGGTCTATGATGTGCTCACTGATCTTCTAATATCTTTCTGGAGATATGTCCTAGAGACTGCCACATATATTTTAAACAGAGTGCCTTCAAAGTATTTTGCAAGCACACCATATAAGATATGGAAGGGAAGGAAGCCTAATCTTAAACATCTTAAGATTTGGGGCTGTCCTGCTTATGTCAGAAATATTTTTGGACATAAGCTTAGTACTAGATCAGACAAGTGTAGGTTTGTAGGATATCCTAGGGAAACTAATGGATACTACTGCTACCATCTTACTGAACAAAAGATGTTTGTTTGTAGGCATATCACTTTCTTGAAAAATGAATTCATCCAAGAAGGAGGTACAGGAAGGAATATTGAACTTATGAAAGTTCATGATTTACAAATCGATCCAGAAATACCTGTGGTTGGACCACAAGAAGATCCTCAATTAGAAGTACCCAAGGATGAAGTATATCCACAATATACACCTCCTCTTCAAAGGTCAGATAGAGTGCATTAAGCATCTCTGAGATTTGATTTTGTCATTGAGAATGATAATTCGATCAACATCATTCAGGATGATGATCCACTGACCTATTCGGAAGCTATCATGAGTAGAAATTCAGACAGATGATTGGAAGCCATAAAATTTGAGATGGACTTGATGTATATCAACCAAGTGTGACCTTGGTTGATGCACCTGAGGGTGTGATCCCAATAACGAGCAAGTGGATCTTCAAGAAGAAGATCGGAGCAAATGGCCTAGTAAAAACCAACAAAGCTAGGTTGGTGGTGAAGGATTTCAGTCAAAGGTAAGGATTGACTATGATGAAACCTTCTCACTAGTGGCTATTCTCAAGTCTATCAGAATTTTGCTTGCTATAGCGGCATACTACGACTATGAGATCTAGCAGATGGATGTCAAGATCATTTTTCTCAATAGTAATCTAGAGAAAGAGGTCTATATGACTTAGCCAGAGAGATTTGTCTCAAGTGAGAGTGCCAATCAAGTATGCAAGCTAATGAGATCTATTTATGAATGGAAGCAGGCTTCGAGGAGTTAAAACATCCAATTTGATATGATAGTCAAAGAGTTTGGCTTTATCAAAAATAAAGATAAACCATGTATGTATAAAAAGATAAGTGGGAGTGCTGTTGTCTTCTTGATTTTGTATGTTGATGACATACTACTCATTGGGAATGATATCTCAATGATGTAATTAGTCAAGACTTGGCTATCGAATAAGTTTTTAGTCAAGATTTGGCTATCAAATAAGTTTTTCATGAAAGATTTGGGTGAAGCATCCTATATACTGGGTATAAAGATCTATAGAGATAAATCTAGAAGGATGTTAGATTTATTCTAGTCACGGTACATAGATCTCATATTAAAGAGGTTTAATATGGAGGCAAGTAAGAGGTTATCTGCCTACAAGTCATGGTATACGTCTCTCTAAGAAAATATGTCTTAAGACGCCAGAAGAGAGAAAGAGGATGAAAGAAATCTCTTATGCTTCGACAGTGGAATCAATTATGTATGCCATACTATGTACTAGGCCTAATATAGCTTATATTTTGGGTGTAGCTAATAGATTTCAGACTGATCTAGGAGAAGATCATTAAAAAGCTGTGAAAAATATTCTAAAGTACCTAAGAAGGATAAAAGATATTTTTCTCATATATGGAGGAGGGTCAGAGTTGAAACTAGAGGGATATACAGATTTTAATTTTCAATTTGATCCGAATGATAGCAAGTCAGTATCAGGATATGTGTTTATCCTAAATAATGGGGCAATGAGTTGGAAGAGTTTCAAGCAGCAGATAGTATCTGACTCAATTACTGAGGTAGAGTACATCATTGCTAGTGAAGCCATTAAGGAAGCTGTCTGGATGAAGAAATTCATCATGGATTTAGGAGTCATTCCTGAGATTGAAGGATCAGTGCCACTCTATTGTGATAACAGTGAGGCCGTTATTCAAGCTAAGAAACCTATGTCTCATTATAGATTCAAGCACATCCTTAGACGCTTCCATCTCGTTAGAGACAAGATGTTATCCTTGAACGAGTACATATAAAGAATAATATAGCAGATCCATTCGCTAAGGCCATACCATAGCAGTTATATGATTACCATCTTGATTGTATAGGATACAAAGGCGATTGGCTTTAGTGCATGTGGGAGATTGAAAGAAGAGTGTCCGATAAATCAATCACAAGTGTGTTGCGATGGAATTTTTTTTTATAATTTTTCAACTCATGTAATGACATTTATGAGGTATTGATTCATCATTTTAGCTGCATCTTATTATGTCTAAGATTATGATGAACCTCAAAGATTAGGACAATAATTTTAGGACACATGAATGGATCATGCTGGTGAGACCTAAAATCCTATAATCCTAATCTTAAATATTTTTGATCGTAGAAACATTGAGTCGAAGATCAATATTTTGGATAGACTGGCACATCCTATGTATGCTTGATGGAGAGGGTAGTAGATCTCACTAGCCACTTGTGTGAGACACTAATACAAGGATGTAGGTGCTTATTTGAAAAATGAGTCTACTAAATTGACTTGATAAAAGAGAATATTTTATGGAAGCCTTACTTACATGTCAAAGATGGTTCTCTAAGTGGCAGTTGTGCAAGTGATCCTTAGACCTGAGATCACTATGGAATCTTATGCACATAAACTCATATTTTGGTTCATATCCAGGCATGACATTAAGACATGTATGGGGTATCCTGGATATAGTAGAGTATGTATAGAGATTGTGAGTAGGTCAACATAGAATCGATCACTCCTAGTAAGAGGAGATTGCATCATGTGTATTCTCAATCCTAGATGACCCGAGAAAAGTTTTTTGGAGAAAAGCAGGAAGAAGATTAGAAAGAGTTTCTAATACTTCTTCATTGGAGTCATCATTGGTTAATTGAAAATTGTTATGAATATGTGTTTGAGTTTGATATGATTCCATACTTATGAACATATTCAGGGTGCAGGGATGATCGAAGGATTGAATTGCATGGTAACTTATCACTAAAGAGTATATTTGATATTTTTATCAAATTTTATATCTTCTAGGTAGTTATGATATGTTGCTAGATATTAATCTTGACTTGTAAATTTTTGATCGAATTAAAGAGTTTAATTCGATTGTCAATTAGAAAAGATTCTAATTATTGAGCTCGAGTTAGCTCGATTGGACATAAATCGATTAGATTGAAATCTAATCAAATTTGATCAACTTACACTCGAATTTACTATTGACTAGATATAAAACCCAATATATTACACACATATAGAAATTGGTCAAGGACCCTTTTGAAAAAGATTGATTGAAATTTTTGGATTCAATCAGGGTTCCGATAAGCATGCTAGCACGTATGAAAATCCTTGCTCCTTTGGAGATCAATTTAGTCTCATCCCTTGCTAATTAGCTAGCCTAATTTAGTGGGTATTTAGGTCAGGTTGTGCCACCTAGAAGCAGCTCAAATTAGGGCACCACATCCCATGTTAATGCCAATTATGAAAGTTTAAGTTGTGAAAGACTCTTGGTGCAAAACAGATTTTGCACGTGCATGTTGGTGTGGGTAGAAGGAGGAGTCCTTCTAGCATATGATTAAGATGTGTGTGATAGTCCATATCACCCTCCATCCTCTGATGCACATCTCAAAGTATGAGATGTATTTTTTTTGAATTTTTTGGAGCAGAGAAAAAATTGAAAAAAGAAGGATGTCTAGCACATGCGCAAAAGCATTGCGTCTGTCAGCATTTTGGAGAGTCCTTCTCTAGATTAAACTCAATCAAAATGGAACAATTTTTTTTGATTACATTTCAAATTTGATCAAATTTTTTATAGATATTTTTCTGTAATTTTTCTAGACTTATCTAAATGCCAAACGGATGCCATAAGTTTTCCCTCACGCGTGTGCGTGCGATGATCAGCCTTCATGAGAAAGGATGTGACAACATATCTATTTGTGGGAATTTTTATCTACTCATTAGGTGTTCTAGAATTAGATTTAATCCTCTATCCACATAGATTTTTGAAGATTTTTCTAATTTGAGAAGGGATGTGAAAATATCCCTTCTCTGGTCACGCGCGCAGAGCAGGGTGCTGATCGACGTATCATTGATAAGAGTCCTTTTGTTTGAAGGAACTCTTATCTCTGATAATCAGATCAGATAAGCCTCTTGGATGAGACATGTTCCTCTCTTTTGGCATCCCTCTGGTGGCTATAAATTAGTCTGGGTGCGGGGTGTCTGAGGGATTCAGATCGAGTTTCCAATTTTTCTCCAGTTGCTCTCCCTTCTTTCTTACAACCTATTATAGTTTTAGGACAAGGCTTTTGGGATTTAAGACAAAGCCTTATCTAGTCCTAATAAGGGTTGTGAGGGTTTTAAAGAAGGAGAATCAGAAGTCCAGAGGAGGTTCTGAGAGAGTGGAGTCAGGTTCTTGAAGAAATCTGACCGGTATGAGGCTAGTCGAGTTCTAGGGGCTAGAACTTTTGAAGCAAGAAGAGAAAGGAGCACTGTCTTTGGTTCAATTTTCATGTGGATCACCATTGGAGGGTGGATACTTGGATGCCTCATAAAAAGTGGGATTAGCACTATTGATATTCTTTTTATCCTAATTTATATTAATTATGCTTTGATTATTATAGTCAAGGGTTTTTGGGCATTAGGATTTTCGGTGCATCAGGTATTTCAAATGAAAATTTTAAACTCCTAGTCCTTTCACTCACCATCAGAACCCAACATGAATGGCACAATAGAAGATCGCTAAAGCAGAGAAAAAGGTGTAGGGTCAGATCATCGAGGTGCCACTTGGCCGTAGAGGCATTCCACGTATCGCAAGAATTTTTTAACAAGAAGATCAAGTTTGATGAGGAAGCCTTCATCATCGGGTAGGAGTCTGCCGCCAACAGGTGTCATCCCGCTACCCTGATCAAGATCTATCCTTTTTGGATGGAGAAGAAGAAGTTGATCAATCCGTGTCCATCAAAGCGCCACTACAGCTTGCACTTGTGGTCACTGGGGAGCCACCCTCTTCGATGCCAACACCCGTCGATGAGACTGACCAGCCATTGATAGTCACTCCAATTTTCTCAGTCGATCCTGAATCCAAGTTTGTAGACACCTCTAGTTAGGTTTAGGTTCCTAGATTCCTTGTAGCTTTCACTTTTTCTTGTTCAGTCTATCATGTAAAAGATGAACATTTTACTTAATGAAAAAGCTTTTTTACCTTTGAGGTTTCCTCCTATTTCTTTTGATTTTTGTCGCCCCCATGTTTTATCTCCATGTAGTCTAGCTGGTGTGGGTTTTGTGGAAGCACTATCATTTGCCCTCGTGTTGAACCCTTACCATGGCTTGGCCTATCGGTGTTCGAATTGATGTTCTCAAAAAAGAGACTCACAAGGCCAAGAATAGGGCCTTTAAAGTAGAGTAAAGGCTTTTAAAGAAAGAGAAGGTTTGTATCGAGGCCTTGGCGGAGGTAAAGCACTTAAGGGAGAATATCAAAAAAACCAACAAAGTGTATGCTTCAGAGAGAACTCGATCGGTCGAGGTTTGTACAAGATTGGCTAAAGCTACTAAGGAGGCAAAGTGGGATGCTACAGAAAGAATCACATGGTTTCGAAATGAGCTCCACATAGCTCGGGGAAGAATTGCCACCTTGGAACACTTGGTCAGTTTGACTAAGATAGTCGAAAAAGCCAAGTGGGGTGCCATCGAGAAGGTTGTTCAACTCCAAAATGTGCTCCACATAGCTTGAGAAAGGATCACTGCCCTAAAGAATTTAGTCGATAAGGGGAAGTCGACTGTGGTGGAGCTCACAAAAAGGGTGACCACATGCGAGGCATCAATTAGGGCTGCCGAGGATAGAATTGAATGAAAGACGGCAAGATCCATTGCCAACCAAGTCAAGCTCATTTATGGCATACTAGAAGTATCCCTTTTGGGTTATCAGGTTGGCTTCAAGAAGTGTAAGTCTGTGGTCAAGTGGCTCCTCCCAGGGATTAGTGTTGACCTCGATGAAGTTCCACCTCCAGATGATTCTAATTTCCCTACATTTGATGTCATGTTGGATCTGGTGGACAACGCTTCGGATCCAGCCAATGACATTGGTGGCTCGATGGACAAAGGGCCTTCCCAGGCCAAAGATGGTCCCTAGAGGGTGCTCCTCCCAAAGCATAGGGTCGTAGTTGCTAGTGTACATGTTCATGTATATATTTTTTGGGTTGCCCATTATTTATTGAGCATTGTAATCAGTGGATCCAACCTTTGGATTTTAATGAAACAAACTTATTTGAACTATTGTGTTGTGCTCTATTGGTAATATTTTTTCGATGCTATCTCGGTGTAGTAGTCTAGGTAGTATTGTCAATTTGTTTTGAGCGCCTGTTTACCCTACGACCCTTGGCCGGCTAAGATCCTTCAAGTTCTCGTCAACCCATAGTCGGCAGTAGTTTTTGGATTTGATTAAGTCCATGTTAGGTTCCAGTGAGATTTTGTGATTTGTCCTATGGAGGGTTTTTGCTACCCAATTTTGTCCTTCGTGACTTTGGCCGTCATGATTTTTAGCAAGGATTTGTATATGTGGGCTTTGAAGGTCCTTATAAGTTAGCCCTCCCTTGTCACATGATCAAAATTTTTGTTAGCTCATCTCACTTTCCCAAGAGGGGCCTCCGAGAGATCTTATAGGTTAGCCCTCGCTTCTTGGTCACCGAGATCTTCAATTTTAACTTGAATCGGTGGGCTTCGAGGATCCTTATAGATTAGCCCTCACTTCTTGCATGATCAAGATTTTTGTCAGCTCATCTCACTTTCATATGAGGGGCCTTCAAGGATCCTTATAGGTTAGCCCTCACTTCTTGGTCGCTAAGGTCTTCGACCCCTGACCTCGATTGATGGGCTCCAAGGGTCCTTATATATTAGCCCTTACTTCTTGCACGATCAAGATTTCTATCAGTTCAGCTCGCTTTCATATGAGGGGCCTCCGAGGATCCTTATAGGTTAGCCCTTGCTTTTTGTTCGTCGAGATTTTCAACCTTGACCTAGATCGGTGGGCTCCAAGGGTCTTTATAGGTTAACCCTCGCTTTCATATGATCAAGATTTTCATCGGCTCAGCTAGCTTTTGTATAAGAGACCTTCGAGGGGCCTCCAAGTATCCTTATAAGTTAGCCCTCACTTCTTGGTCGCCGAGGTCTTCAGCCTTGACTTGGATCGATAGGCTCTGAGGGTCCTTATAGGTTAGCTCTTGCTTCTCGCATGACCAAAATTTTCATCGCTCAACTCACTTTCATATGAGGGCCTTCGAGAGTCCTTATAGGTTAGGCCTCACTTCTTGATTGTTGAGATTTTTGGTTCTGACTTGGATCGGTGGGCTCGAGGATCCTTAAGGTTAGCCTTCACTTCTCACACGATCAAGATTTTTGTCGACTCAGCTCACTTTCATACGAGAGGTTGGGCTTTGAGGGTCCTTATTGATTAGCCCTCATTTCTCATACGATCAAGATTTCTGTCAATTCTACTTATTTTCGTATAAGGGGCATTTGAGTGTCCTTGTAGGTCAGCCCTCGCTTCTTGATCGTCAAGGTCTTCGATCCTGACTTGGATTGATGGGCTCCGAGAGTCCTTATAGGTTAGCCTTTACTTCTTGCATGATCAAGATTTCTATTAGCTTAGCTTGCTTTCATAGGAGGGGCCTCCAAAGATCCTTATAGATTAGCCCTTGCTTCTTGGTCGCTGAGATCTTCGACCCAAATGTTGTCACTAGTGGAACAAGGTCTTATGAGCATATACAAAATTTATGAATTTTTGAAAGAAAATTACTTTTTATTGAAAAAGAGGTTGTTACACTATTGGTAATACATTCACAAGCTGTCTGAGTTCCAAGGCCGTTGTAGCGATGTCCCATCTAGCTGCTTCAAGTAGTAGGTTCCGAGCCTGATGACCTTATCTACTTAGTAAGGACCTTCCTAATTGGAAGATAGCTTTCTACATTTGTTTGACTGAGACATCTCATCTAGGTGCAGCACCAGGTCACCAACCCTGAATGTTTTTCCTTAGACTCGAGAGTTATAGTATCACACAACCTTATATTTATAGGCTGCCATCCTCACTCAATCTTTTTCTTGGACTTCTTTGAGTAAATCCAAATTTGCTTGGAGCCATTGTGGGTTATTTTGTTCATCATAGTTCTTGTCTCACAATGAAGGAAGTCTGATTTTCACTGGGAAGATCACCTCCGTCCTGAAGGAGAGGTTGAAGGGGGTCTCGTTGGTGGGTATTCTTTGCATGGCTCAGTAAACTCAGAGCCATGATGACGCTCATCACCCATGATCCCTTGACATGATCTAACCTACATTTCAAGCCCTATAGAAGAGTTTGATTAGTTATCTCGACCTTTCCATGTTGAAGGATCACTTTTCTCTCATGTGGATCTGAGGATATCAGTGATGGATCCCTCTTTACAAGAGTCCATGATGATCCAGACTCTTTAGGGATAGCAAACATCAAGCCCTAGATTCAGACTTGAATCTAGATACCGCCCACCCCCTTCTAGGGAAGGGAGCATAGGTGATGCCTTGGGCGATGTGCAAAACTAGAGAGAGAGATAGAGAGAGAAAAAAAAGAGCACATTTGATTCCACTATCAGTTTAGGATTACAATGTACACATATATATACCCATATATATGGACCAAAACCCTAGCCCAAAACTCTCTCGGCTAATCCATACATGAAATCACTCACCCAAGCCCAAGTCTTGCATGCTCTCATCTTTTGGACTTAATCTCAGTCCAAATCTTTGGTTAGCCCCCTTAAGACCTTTCAAATCAGGCCTTAAGATCCATAGGATCAAACTCGATCCTAACCCCAAATAGAAAATCTGCACAGTTTTACCCACGAAACTGAACTGACTCAATTGCTTTGACTGAGTCAACTCAAACCAAAATTAAGTTGACTCATCTGCATGCCAGCCACAGATTTTTGAAATCTGTCTTTTTATTTGGCCATTTTCTCTGAGACTTAGTCGACCTAGTCTCAGTCTGAGTCAACTAAGACTCAGAAACTGCTTTTTTCCTGCAGTCTTCATTCTTGGCTCTAGTTCCTTGCTCCATCTTATGTCTTCAAGTCTCTGGAGCACCAACAAAATCCCTCAGGATCCTCAACACTTGGCCTCAAGTCTGTAGAGAGCTTGGTGCGGACACCAGAGCCATCAAAAATCGGCAACATAATTTAAGTTCGATTTGGATCGAAGAAGCCTCATTAAATTGATTCTACTTCAGTTATTTATTTTCAGTCAATAAATTTTAATGCATTTGGCTTTGGGTCCATAGGGCCATACTTGGATTTGTCCACGTCACCTTTGGAGCCACCACTCTCCACATGCCAAGAGAAGAATATGCATGCCAGCATATGCCGTGCTCATGCCAAGTTGTGTCAAGCATCAAGCACCCACATGAAATTCCATTTCTTCTTTAGAATTCCTTAAGAGTTCTTGGCTACTTATTTTGTTGAAGGCTGATTTCTTTCCTATGGTAGATTATAATGCTTTACTTTTTTGTGGAGGGTTGATTTCTTCCTTGTAAAAATAAGAGATTCCTAAACAAATAGGACCCTTAGAGTCCTATATAAATCCTTGTATCTTTCATGAAAGAAAAACAATGAATGATTTTACAAACTCCACAAATACTTGTGTCAATCGCTCCGAGAGGGAGAGGGTGTGAGACCCAAAATCGCCGCACAAGGGGAGGGTGTGAGGCCCACTTTCTATCCTATTCCTTCTACTTAAGATTCAGTGTTCCTGCGACTCTGATCGACTCCACCATCTACCCACGCAAGCCTATTCCGTCAAGAGAAGATCTGTCTCCTCCAGAATTTTCATCTGTTGTGCTGAGAGAAGGAGTGATTTCTTATTCTACAGATCATATGCTGTCAAGGACCTTCGTTCCTTAACAGTTGATCTTTGATTTTTTTTTTTTTTAATCCGATGTTGGTAAAGACCTAGTTCTTTATCGATGGATCTGTTTGGTTAAAAGATTAAGAGCCCTAATCAGAGTAGTTTCTTAACTATCACGATCCGGATTCTTATCATCTTCTTAGATTTTCTCACGGGTTTAATGTTTTATTTTCTCTCGTTCCATTCTTATTTCTTTTTTTGCATCTATTCGTGAGCATGTTTAATTTCTGCTATCTGTTTATGAAATTTTCTATTACTAATTGTTTACTGATCTCTCGAATGGCATTCGTCTGTATCATTTAGATTGATCTCGCTTTAGTCTCGTATCAATCAATCACGCCTCCTGAGCAGAGTATAGGCAACTATACTGTCTGTCCTGGGAATAATGAGCCCCTGGCCGGACGTGATTTGTTGTTGATGAACAGAAGAGAGCTTGATTATTAGGATTGATTTTCTTTTTTAGGATTGTCCCGCATCAATTTGGTATCAGAGCAGGTTGATTAGGGCTTTAGTTTAAATTCAGCAATTTAAATTTTCGCAAGTTAAATTTTCGCACTCTAAATTTCGTACTTTACTTTCAAGCATTTTAATTTTATTGCACCTTATTTCTGCATCTTAGAGTTGCATGACCACTAGATCAGGTACCTGGTACCAACATCCTACTTCCCCACCCAACACCAATATTGATCCCAATATAGCAGCCATCATTAATGCTCTGACTGAAAAGTTTGATGACATGAAAAATTTTATGAAAGCCATGGATGAGAGAATAGTGGTATTAGAAGAAGCTAGGCAGAAACAATCTGAACCTGAGTCTCCCCGACTACCTATAGGACAAAGAGGTAGGAATCTAGAACTTGATCGACTTATAGGGGCACGCCCGCATCATAACCAGTTCGATCAAGATGAGCATATTCTTAGGAATGTAAAAGTCGAAGCCCCAAGTTTTGATGGTTGTCTAGATCCGAGAGAGTACCTAGATTGGGAATCAGGTATGGACCACTATTTTGGATGGTACGAAATGTCTGAAGCAAGGAGAGTTAGGTTTGCTAGGATGAAATTGGTGAGGCAAGCCCGACTTTATTGGGAAAGTGTTGAGCGTCTTCTCAATCAGAGAAGACAAGATCCGATAGAAACCTGGGATGAGATGAAAGAAAAACTCAGAGAGAAGTACCTCCCCACCTCTTACCAACAAAGACTTTTAGATCAATGGCAGAGGCTTACTCAAGGGAATAGATCAGTCACCGAGTATATCACAAGATTTGATGAATACCTCATGAGATGTGGAGTAGCTGAAGATAGAGTTGTTACCTTATCTAGATTTAGAGCTGGATTACGAGAGGATATTCAGCGTGAGCTCTTTCTGCGAGAGGTAACCACGTTGGAACAAGCTTATCAACTTGCCTTAGATTTTGAAAGATTTTCTAGATATTCGACTCCCCGTCGTCCTGAACCCAACCGAGTAACCCCTTCTGGATCGAGACCTAATATTAATCAAACTCCTAGTAACAGACCTCCACTTACAAATCCTATTGGGAGAAAAGAAGATAAAGGAAAAGGAGCTATAGGAGAGTTATCAAAAGGAAGTAGTTCTCGATCTCATTGCTTCAAGTGCCATGGTTACGGTCACTTTGCTGCACAATGCCCCAACCGATCATTATTCGTAGAAGAATTAGAAGGAGAAACTCTAGAAAATATTGAGGAGGAAGTTTATGAAGCTGATCCAGATTTAGCCGAGCAATTTGAGAGTACTGAGGACATCCTAGGTTATGCCACACCTGAGTCAGACCTTAGGCTTGGAGTCGTTAGGTATGTCCTAGCCCAAACTAAGGAAAGTGAAGACTGGCGTAGGACCTCTATTTTCCATACCTTCATAAAATTTGGCGATAAAATTTGTAAGGTGATCATTGATAGCGGTAGCTGTATCAACGCCATCTCCACCGACACGGTTAAGCGATTAGGATTAACTCCCGTAGATCATCCTAGTCCATACCGTGTGTCTTGGATTGATTCCTCCTCTATTCCCATCAAATTTAGATGTCGTGTGCCCATCCAGCTTCATTCCTATCAGGATCATGTGTGGTGCGATGTCTTACCCATGGAAGTCGGAAGTATCATATTAGGTCGGCCTTGGCTATTCGACAATGATGTTACGATTTATGGCCGTACCAACTCCTGCAGCTTTACTCATCAGGGTAAGAAGATCACGATTAATCCTTCCCCACCTAAGGCTACTAATAGAAAGATAGGCGATGGACCAAAAGAAAATCTTAAGAAGAAAAGCCTCAATCTGATAGGTGCTAAAGAATTAGAGACGATCATGAGTGAAGGATCACCAGTTTGGATGCTTGTTGCTAGAGAAGTTCATGAGGATTCTAAGGTGGATTATCCTAAGGAAGTAGCTAGCCTTCTTGCTGAGTTTCATGATGTCTTTCCTGAGGATCTTCCAGATTACTTACCGCCTATGAGAAACATTCAACATGCCATTGATTTAGTTCCTGGATCTACCCTACCCAACTTGCCCCACTATAGGTTGAACCCTAATGAGCATGCTGAGCTACAAAGACAAGTTGGAGAGCTGATAAAAAAAGGATTTGTGAGGGAGAGTTTGAGTCCTTGCGCGGTTCCTGCACTACTGACTCCAAAGAAGGATGGTACATGGAGGATGTGCATAGATAGCCGTGCCATTAATAAGATCACCATTAAGTATCGCTTTCCCATCCCTAGGTTAGATGACATGTTAGATATGATGGCCGGATCCACTATCTTTTCTAAGATCGATCTTAAGAGTGGTTACCATCAAGTAAGGATTAGACCGAGAGATGAGTGGAAAACTGCTTTCAAGACAAAAAATGGTTTATATGAGTGGATGGTGATGCCATTTGGATTATCTAATGCCCCTAGTACCTTCATGAGGTTGATGACCCAAGTACTACGACCATTTATAGGAGTATTTGTAGTCGTATATTTTGATGACATTTTGATCTATAGTCGAACTAGGGAAGACCATTTAGATCACCTCCAAAGAGTGTGTCAAGTTCTTAAAACAGAAAGCTTGTATGCTAATCCTAAGAAGTGCGCTTTTATGACAGACCATATCATCTTTTTAGGTTTTGTTGTTACCCCCAATGGTGTATCTGCTGATCCTGAAAAGATTAGAGCAATAGTTGAGTGGCCGGTGCCCAAGAGTGTGCATGACGTGCAGAGTTTTCATGGATTAGCAACTTTTTATCGTAGGTTCATAAAAGGGTTTAGCACCATAGTCGCTTCCATCACTGACTGCATTAGAAAGGAAAATTTTGAATGGACTAGGGCAGCCAATAGAGCCTTTCTAGACATTAAGGACAAGATGACTCATGCCCCAATCTTACGTCTCCCTGATTTTTTTAAGGTTTTTGAAGTAGCGTGCGATGCGTCAGGAGTTGGGATTGGTGGTGTCCTTAGTCAAGAAGGTCATCCGGTAGCATACTTTAGCGAGAAACTTAACGATTCTAAACTCAAGTATTCTACCTATGATAAGGAGTTTTATGCGGTAATTCAAGCTTTAAGATATTGGAGGCATTACCTGCTACCGCAAGAATTTGTTTTGTACTCTGATCATGAGGCCCTTAGATTCCTGAATTCTCAAAAGAAATTGAATCATAGACACGGTAGGTGGGTCGAGTTTTTGCAAGCCTATACTTTTGTTTTGAAACACCGTGCAGGTGTAGAGAATCGTGCTGCTGATGCCCTGAGTCGTCGTCATACTTTGCTGTCCACCGTTAGTATAGAAGTTGTTGGTTTTGATAAGATTAAAGAAAATTATGAGGAGTGTCCAGATTTTGGTGACATACTTACCGCTTTACGTAAGGGGCCATCTAGAGAACGTAGTGAATATACCCTTCAGGATGGTTACCTATTTAGAGAAACTAGGCTGTGTATCCCCCGTACATCTTTGAGAGATTTTTTAGTTTGAGAATTACATGCTGGAGGATTAGCTGGACACTTTGGTAGGAATAAAACTATAGAGTTGGTAGAAGCCCAGTTCTTTTGGCCAAGCTTGAAAAGAGATGTCGCCCGAATTGTTGCCCAATGTAGAACATGTGCCGTGGCCAAGCAGAGAAAATAAAACACCGACTTATATACACCCTTACCTATACCAGACTGTCCTTGGCAAGATATTAGTATGGATTTTGTTTTGGGATTACCTAGGACAGCCAGGAAGCATGATTCCATTCTAGTGGTTGTAGATAGATTTTCAAAAATGGCCCATTTCTTGCCCTGTTGCCAAACGTCTGATGCGTCGAAAGTTGCAAGGATATACTTTGATGAGATTGTTAGACTACATGGATTGCCTAAAACCATTGTTTCTGATAGGGATGTTAGATTTATGAGCTACTTTTGGAAAACCCTATGGCATCTTTTAGGCACAAAACTAAAGTTTTCTTCTGCCTATCATCCGCAAACAGACGGTCAGACCGAAGTGGTTAATAGGAGTCTTGGAAATCTTTTGCGTTGCTTGATTGGGGAACATATGGGTAACTGGGATCTTTTGCTGCCCCGAGCCGAATTTGCATATAATAGCTCTGTTAATAGGTCCATTGGCATGAGTCCTTTTGAAGTAGTTCATGGATATCAACCTAGAAAACCAATAGACCTCATCCCACTACCCATGCATGCTAGGATTTCCGAATCTGCAGAGTCATTTGCACAGCATGTCAAGAGTCTGCATAAAGAGATCAGTAAAAAAATTAGTATGAGTAATAAAGTTTATAAACATAATGCAGATTCTCATCGACGTGTTCAAGAGTTTGCAGAGGGAGACTATGTGATGGTTCGATTGAGGTCTGAACGGTTTCCTCCCGGAACAGTGAAGAAGTTACATGCCCGAGGAGCAGGTCCATTTAAGATCATAAAAAAAATCGGATCAAATGCGTATGTTGTGGACCTACCTTCTGATTTTGGAATTAGCTCTACTTTTAACATTACAGATCTTGTCGCCTATAAAAAACCAACTCGGATACCTAGTGAGCCATTTGAGCCTGAACCAACCTTTGAGAGCGAACCTATCCCTGAGTGTCCACCAGCCAAAATGTCAGCAAAACACGATCAGATTGAGAGAATTTTGGATGAGCAGATCCTTTCCACCCGGAGTCGAGGCTATCAGCGGTATCTAGTTAGATGGCGAGGTCGACCGGAGTCTGAAGATACCTGGATCACTTGAGAAGAGCTGCAACGCATTGATCCCGATCTACTTGAGCGTCACCAGAGCGAAATCGACCCACACTCGACAGGGTCGAGTTTTTCCCACCTCGGGAGAATTGGTGCGGACACCAGAGCCATCAAAAATCGGCAACATAATTTAAGTTCGATTTGGATCGAAGAAGCCTCATTAAATTGATTCTACTTCAGTTATTTATTTTCAGTCAATAAATTTTAATGCATTTGGCTTTGGGTCCATAGGGCCATACTTGGATTTGTCCACGTCACCTTTGGAGCCACCACTCTCCACATGCCAAGAGAAGAATATGCATGCCAGCATATGCCGTGCTCATGCCAAGTTGTGTCAAGCATCAAGCACCCACATGAAATTCCATTTCTTCTTTAGAATTCCTTAAGAGTTCTTGGCTACTTATTTTGTTGAAGGCTGATTTCTTTCCTATGGTAGATTATAATGCTTTACTTTTTTGTGGAGGGTTGATTTCTTTCTTGTAAAAATAAGAGATTCCTAAACAAATAGGACCCTTAGAGTCCTATATAAATCCTTGTATCTTTCATGAAAGAAAAACAATGAATGATTTTACAAACTCCACAAATACTTGTGTCAATCGCTCCGAGAGGGAGAGGGTGTGAGACCCAAAATCGCCCCACAAGGGGAGGGTGTGAGGCCCACTTTCTATCCTATTCCTTCTACTTAAGATTCAGTGTTCCTGCGACTCTGATCGACTCCACCATCTACCCACGCAAGCCTATTCCGTCAAGAGAAGATCTGTCTCCTCCAGAATTTTCATCTGTTGTGCTGAGAGAAGGAGTGATTTCTTATTCTACAGATCATATGCTATCAAGGACCTTCGTTCCTTAACAGTTGATCTTTGATTTTTTTTTTTTTAATCCGATGTTGGTAAAGACCTAGTTCTTTATCGATGGATCTGTTTGGTTAAAAGATTAAGAGTCCTAATCAGAGTAGTTTCTTAACTATCACGATCCGGATTCTTATCATCTTCTTGGATTTTCTCACGGATTTAATGTTTTATTTTCTCTCGTTCCATTCTTATTTCTTTTTTTGCATCTACTCGTGAGCATGTTTAATTTCTGCTATCTGTTTATGAAATTTTCTATTACTAATTGTTTACTGATCTCTCGAATGGCATTCGTCTGTATCATTTAGATTGATCTCGCTTTAGTCTCGTATCAATCAATCACGCCTCCTGAGCAGAGTATAGGCAACTATACTGTCTGTCCTGGGAATAATGAGCCCCTGGCCGGACGTGATTTGTTGTTGATGAACAGAAGAGAGCTTGATTATTAGGATTGATTTTCTTTTTTAGGATTGTCCCGCATCAGAGCTACATGCCTCCATCCTAAGACCACTCCTATCCTAACCCCTAAGACCACATCTGTCCTAGTCTCGCAGAGTCAACACCCTAACTCCTTCATGGCCTCTCAAGGCTTGAGAGCACCACACCAACTCCTACAATCTTCATCTTGATGCTTCCAAGCCTTGGCTAACTTGGCAATGTCCTCTTGCATGATCCTGCTGTCGATGTATATCCTAACAGCCCCTTGTACGAACATCCTTACCACCTCCAACTTTTTTCAGCTTCTGAGCTCTCTTAGAGACCTTTGGGATGACCGCCTTTATCGTTGAAGATTTTTGCTTGCTTCTTGGCACCACCTTGGATCTTATTGTAGGCTCCCTTCTGCTTGGCAGCTATATCACTTACCTTAGACTTTCCTAAAGAGATTGTAGCATTCCTATGTCGGCACTCTCTACAACTGATGCTTCACCTGATGTGGTCCTTTCAGAGCCATGCCTCTCCATCTGTAGACTCTACTCCACCTGGCTTTGTACAAAACTGGCCCTGGTGCTGGGATGTCGCTCCTCCCTTTGTACCTCTTTATTTTGAACTCATACCAAAACACCCTCTCCACCTGTGAAGCCACCTCTGTTCGGTGCTCCACTTGAATCTAAAGTCCATATGGTGCTATAGAAATCAATCCTATACCCAAGGCTAACTATCCAATGCTGTCGTGCTGGGCCTGCCACTGCACCTCGATCGCTGTCATTGTCCGTTCGGACCCTCCGTACTTTGCAGATCCCTTTGAAGCCATTGCAGACCCTCCGCATCCTGTGGGCTCCTTTGAAACCAATAAAAGCTCATCCAACTCTTCTGATTCAGCGACTGAAATTAAAAAATTGAGTCTTTTCCATCTACACCTACACTAACTGTCGCTTCAACTTCTCTTGAAGGAACTACAGCTCAAATTCTGTCTGGACTCAGACCCACCTATCTCATCTGAGGCTCACCATAGCCTCCTCATAGGTATCTAGTGTGGGGAAAATTTAGTGCAGGGGTAAAATAGTAATTTTAATTTTTTTTTAAAATTATGATTTTATAGTGGAAAAATATTAATTAATCTAATTAATTAACATGAATTTATCCTACACTAGGATCTAAATATGATATATAGCATGCATTCATTTAAATTTGAATTTCAAATTCAAACAGTAAACACTTTACTGTAATGTGTTCAGAATATAATACCTTTGTGCGGGTAGTAGATCGTCGCAATCTGATCATCGTCGGGAGAGTCTGATCATCACGATACAGCCACACAGTGTGTTTGACCTCTGCGGATCATCCACACGAAGCTTCCGATCTGATCGACTTCTCACGAGTACTAGCTCGTTGTAGAGCCCTTTTGACGGTCGATGCTGATCGAACTCCTTCGATCGATGTCTGTCGATTCTTCGGACACTCCGATTCATCAACAGACGTGCTTGAGAGGATGTTGAAGATCTTCCTGAGATTTTGTGAGCTCACGATACTCGTAGCTCACTTTTTCACTTCTCGAACCTCAGACTAAAACTCTAGAAAACTCACTGGAAACCTTGCACCCACTTTTCTTTCTTTTCTTTCATTTTCTCTTGGAAGGATATGGACTTCCTTCTCACGCACAAGACTTTTTATGCCCCAAAATTTTTCTTCAAAAATCTTCTTCTTGCACGCCCCACTCTTCTCCTCCTTTTATAACAACATCAAATGTCTTATCCAAAAGAAAGGATAAAGATGAGTAATTGCACATTTGAATTCAAATCAAATTTTGAATTCAAATGGACACCAACTCATCCCTTATCCACTAAAGGCATGAGGCGTGGCTTAAATTGTGCATGGAGTGATTTCATGAGAAACCTTTTCTCATGTAATAAATAGGGCATAAAAAAAAGGGATAAGGTGCAAAGATTGATTGCCCATTCAAATTCAAACTTTATTTTAAATTTGAATGGCCAACCAATCATCCTTATCCATTCATTTAGCACATTAAAGTGAGGTGTGGAGAAGGGCTTGGCATGAGAAAAAAATTCATGAGAAGTTCCTTCTCATGAATTCAAATGGGTGCAATGGAAGTGAGGTAGCGCATGGAGATTGGGTCAAAGTGGTTTAATTATTTAAACTAACCTAATTGAACCAAATAATTTAGGTCCAATTAGACTAATTTAAACCCAACTAAATTAGGCTTAAATAGGCTCAATAAAATCCTAATCAAATCAAGAATTGACTAAGCCCAACCCCTGATCAAATCAGGGACCAAACCATCTTGATGATTAGGTCAACTCTTAACCTAATCGGGTCAAGCCCAACTGAATCCAATTCAATTGGACTTGATCCAAAAATAATTACTCAATCAAATTGAGTTAATTAGTGATCAAATCACTAATTAAATCTCTCATAAATACTGAGTCCAAATTCGATGGGCAATCAAGCATCAGAATTCATCGATATATAACCCTGATCGAAAAGTCCCAACCAGTGGTACTCTTGACCCCGGTACCCATAATGTGTGGAACTCATGATCAGAGAATCCTGATTCTCAATCACTGAGTTCCAAACATGTAAGATTCTACATCAGCCATCAGATCAGATAGGAACCTCTAATGTGTGTGATCCCGCAGGTTCGAACCTAAGCCGGTAGCACAGGAACCAATTCCTGTACTAATCGAAGTGACCATCTAGCAATGGTACCCGATGTTTGGATACGTCGAAGAGTCGCAATCGCAACACTCAGAACCTACATGAATATGGTTACTGTATAATTCATCCTTTTGACCCCTGTGTTTAGGACGACTCAGGGTTAAACTGTCAACCCTGATCAGATCATCCGAATCATGCTCAACTCAAACAGTCTTGTGACTCCTCACAAGGACTACCCTGGTCAAAGTTTTGCTAAATTGAAACATGACTGTATACAGCTCCTAAACTGGAGTGGTCAATCCCATCTTGACACACGCACCGATAAGTCAAGTACTTGACTACACCCAGCAGCCTTCCGTCACTGAATTAGAAATTTAGGTAGTCTAGTGCCTAAGTGCAGTGAGTTGCTTGCAAGTCACCATGGAGGTCTCTGGTCGGAGGGATATTTATACCCATATTCCATCGGAGCAAATCTTGACAGCAGAAATAGCTCCGAAATAGATCACGTTCAGTGTAGATATACCCTTAAATCTCACTTGTATGTCATATCAGTGTCTCTACACTCATTGGTTAAGAGGACAACCAACCTATATGGCACACAATGACCTATGCTTGATAAACATTATCATCCTTGGTAACAACGTATCATTTGGTCGCGAACAGATTTAAGGACTAAACGACAAATCCTCCTTTGTCGAGTCTAAATAGTCTTAAGGACTTCACCACAACATAGGAGTTCATTAGAAGATGAAATATTTTGTGATGAAAAATATCAAAATAATTTTTATTAATTCATAATTCATGTACATATACAAAAAATGAGCACAACCATCAACAGACTGATGATTGGTTTTGGGATACTATTTTCAACAATCTCTCACTTGGCCTAAAGCCAATTGGTGCAGTATCTAATACCCATCTTCGACTTGTAGTTGTCGAACTCCTTCACCGCAATGACTTTAGTGAATGGGTCAGCCAGGTTCTCCTTCTCGTCGATCTTTTAAAGATCGACGTCACCTCGATCCACAATTTCTCAGATGAGATGGTAGCGGCACAAAATATGCTTCGTCCGCTGGTGTACCTTTAGTTTCTTCGTCTGAGCAATGGCTCTAGAGCTGTCACAGTAGAGCAAAACTGGACCAACAATGGAGGGTGCTACTTCGAGCTCGGTGATGAATTTTCTCAGCCACACCGCTTCTTTGGCAGCATCTGATGCAGCAACATACTTCATCTCGCAAACTGAATCAGCCACTGTGTGCTGCTTGAAACTTTTCCAGCAGATAGCCCCACCATTAAGGATAAAAATAAATTCCGACACACTTTTGCTGTCATCGTGATCAGACTAGAAACTAGAGTCTGTAAACCCTATAAGTCTCAAGTCCGATTCACCATAAACAAGCCACTGGTCCTTAGTATTTCTTAAATACTTCAGGATGATTTTAACAACCTTTCAGTGATTCTCTCCTGGATCAGATTGGTATCTACTCACAACCCCTAGTGAGTATGCCACATCTGGTTGTAGGAACCAGATCTAGAGTTTCAGGGTTAGATCTTGAAACTTTTTCAAGATCATACAGTGGAAGACTAAAATAAATCAAAATTTATTTTCTAAAACTAGAGAATCCCTAGATCTAAGATCCTATTATATGATTATTACATAGCATTAAATCAAAAATTAAAATATATAAATATAGCATGAACTACATGTTGATCATATCAACATGTTTCTATACCACATCTAATGTATGTATTAAACAATAGATCAGATCTATTACCTTGCAAGTTAGATGCTCTAACCTCGCTGATCCGGGCTTAAGGATGATGTTGCAAGCCGCACACGCATCCGACCTCTAGGAGTCATCCACACGAGCCCACGAATCTCGATCAGAAGTTCTGCTTCAGGAAATCAGCACAGTATGCTAGTACTGCGCTGATCCTTCTTTGACGGTTGATCAGGTGCCTCCTTCTTCTTGATTTGGACTCTTTCAAAGATGGAAAGTAAAAGGAGAAGTTTCAGATCTGAGACGCTCTCAGGAAACTCAAGATGGAGGGAGGAAAGATATGAAAACAAAAAACCTTAGAAGAAGACCCTCTTCTTCTTCACATTTTTCTCTCTAGACACCCTAACTTGCGTCTTTTATATCTTCAAAGCACAGTGAGTTGCTTGCAAGTCACTGAGGCGATCTCAAGTCTAAGGGACACTTATACCTATATCCCATCAGAGACATTTTCGACAGTAGAATACTCTAAAGTTGGTCACGTTCAATGATGATGTATCCTTATATCTCACCTGTATGCCATACCAGTGTCTCCACACTCCTTGGTTAAGAGGACAACCAACCCATATGGCCTACAGCGACCTATGCTTGATAGAAGCTGTCGTCCTTATTAACAGCTTATCATTTGGTCGTGAACAGTTTTAAGGACTAATCGATAAATCCTCTCTTTATCGAACTTAAATAGTCCTAAGGACTTCATCATAACAACGGAGTTCATTAGAAGATGAAAGCTTATGATGAAGATGCCAAATATATTTTATTTATTAACAAATCAATTACAATACTTGGTTGCTCAACCGTCAACAGCTTGACGATTGGCTTTTTGGGACACATTTCCTAACACTGGTCGTGTACATGTCATGGCATACATGATAGATCCCACTGCCGAAGCATATGAAATCCTACCCATACACTCTCTCTCTTGAGGTATTGTCGGACAATCCCTCTTCGAGAGAGAAATTTCATGGCCTATGAGAAGATAGCCTTTCTTGAAATTCTCTATGCTGAACCTCTTCAGCATAGTATCAATATACGTGGACTGAGATAAATCAAGCAACTTTTTAGATCTATCCCTATAGATCCTCATCCCTAAGATGTAGGAAGCTTCTCCCAGATCCTTCATGGAGAACTGTGACGACAGCCAAATTTTTATTCCCTGTAATGCAGGGACATCATTCCCAATTAAGAGAATGTCATCCACATACAATACAAAAAATACTACTACTGGACCATTAGCCCACTTATAAATGCATGGCTCTTCTCCATTCTTAACGAAGCCATACGTCTTGATCATCTTATCAAAACATATGTTCCAACTCCGTGATGCATGCTTAAGTCCATAAATGGACCTCTGTAGCCTGCACACCTTAGACTCATCTATGGATGTGAATCCTTCAGGTTGTATCATATACACCTCTTCATCCAGCTCTCCATTTAGGAAAGCTGTCTTCACATCCATCTGCTAGATTTCATAGTCCAGATGGACAGCTATCGCAAGCATAATCTGAATGGATTTGAGCATTGCCACAGGAGAAAATGTCTCGTCATAGTCTATGCCATAATGTTGACGATATCCCTTGGCAACCAGACGGGCTTTATAGGTTTCCACCTTTCCATCTGTGCCTCTTTTCCTCTTGAAGATCCATTTACACCCTATGGGTTTTACTCCTTCGAGTGGGTCAACCAATGTCCACACATCGTTGACCTTCATGGACTCCATTTCAGATTTCATGGCCTCTAGCCATTTCTCAAAGTCGGGTCTCTGCATTGCATCCATGTAGGTGATCGGATCCTCATCATTTTCATCAAGTTCGATAGGATCTTCATCTCGGACCAAGAAACCATAGTATCTGTCCGGTTGACATGGTACTCTACTAGATCGCCTTAAGGATGCTTGAACAATGGGCTCTGGATCTGATCTAATCAAATCCGGTTCAGGTTCAGCAACTTGTGTCAGTTTTTTTAGCTATCGAACTTCGTCAAGTTCGATCTTAGAGGCAACAGTCCCTTCACCAAGAAACTCCTTTTCCAAAAAGATTGCCTTAAGTCTGACAAACACTTTTTGCTCATCAGCTAGGTAGAAGTAATACCCTTTGGTCTCTTTTAGGTACCCTATAAAATTACACTTGTCAGACCTAGGTCCAAGCTTGTCCGTAATTAAATGTTTAACATAAGCCGGACACCCTCAAACCCTAAGATGCGAGAGTACTGGCTTACATCCTATCCATATCTCATATGGCGTTTTAGTTACAAACTTACTCGAAACTCTATTTAGAAGGTAACAAGCCGATTCGAGCGTATATCCCCAGAGGAAGATCGGCAGACCAGCAAACCCCATCATGGATCGAACCATGTCCAACAAGGTCCGATTCCTCCTTTCAGACACACCATTATGCTGTGGTATTCCAAGAGGTGTCCACTGAGAGAGAATTCCATTCTCTCCAAGATATGTCAGAAAATTATTGAAAAGGTATTCACCTCCTCGATCAGATCGAAGAGTTTTAATACACTTTCTAGTTTGTTTTTCTACCTCATTTCGAAATAGTTTGAACATTTCAAATGACTCCGACTTATGCTTCATTAAATAGACATATCCATACCTCGATAGGTCATCTGTGAAGGTTATGAAGTAGAAATATCCATCTTTTGCACTTGAGCTCATGGGTCTACATACATCAGAATGTACCAGAGCCAAGAGTTCGCTGGCTCGCTCACCTTTTTTCAGTGAAAGGTGACTTGATCATTTTATCAAGAAGACATGGCTCACAGGTTGGAAGTAATTCACAATCACTTACTTCAAGAATTCCTTCTTGAGCCAACCTGTTTATCCTATTTTTATTGATATGACCTAGCCTACAGTGCCAAAGGTAGACTTCTGACATATAATCTATTCTAGGGCATTTACCAGAGATTTGAACCACATTAACAGGTTGTGATAGAAAGTAAATTCCATTATTAAGTTATCCAACAAACATTATAACACCATTCAAAATGATATTGCAAATATTTTTTTTTATTAAAAATTGATAACCGTTCATGGCCAAAAGGCCTACAGAAATAATATTTAATAAAAAGCTTGGACAATAGTGACATTCACTCAGAATTATGTTTCGAGAATTGATTACAAGGTTCATGATTCCTAATGCTAGAACTGGAACTTTGCTTCTGTTGGGTACAAAATACCCTCAGCCGAAGTTCTCAACGGGATTAACCCTTGCGAGTCTCCTCCGACTCCGGCTACAGGGAGACTTCGTCCGAACTCCTATGGGAGCCGAACTTCGTTCCCAACCTCAGCTGCTGAAAGGCTCCAACCGAACTCCTACGAGAGCCAGACTCCGCCCACAACTTCAACTGCAAGGAAGACTCCGCCCGGACTCCTATGGGAGCCGGGCTCCGTCCCCAACTTCAACTGCTGGTAAGCTTCGTCCGGACTCCTACGGGAGCCGGACTTTGCCCCTGACTTTAATTGCAGGAAGACTCCGACCGGACCCCTACGGGAGCCGGGCCTCGTCCCCGACTCCGGCTGCAGACAGACCTTGTACGGACTCCTACGGGAGCCAGACTCCGCCCACAACTCCAACTGCCAAGAAGACTCCATCCGGACTCCTACGGGAGCCGGGCTCCATCCCCAACTTCAACTGCAAGGAAGACTCCACCCAGACTCCTACGGGAGCCGGGCTCCGTCCCCAACTTCAACTGCTGGTAAGCTTCATCCGAACTCCTATGGGAGCCGGACTTCGCCCCTAACTTTAATTGCAGGAAGACTCCGCCCGGACCCCTACGGGAGCCGGGCCTCATCCCCGACTCCGACTGCAGACAGACCTTGTCTGGACTCCTACGGGAGCCAAACTCCGCCCACAACTCCGACTGCAAGCAGACTCCGCCCGGACTCCTACGGGAGCCGGGCTCCGTCCCTAACTTCAACTGCTGGTAAGCTTCGTCCGGACTCCTACGAAAGCCGGACTTCGCCCCTGACTTTAATTGCAAGAAGACTCCGCCCGGACCCCTACGGGAGCTGGGCCTCGTTCCCGACTTCGGCTGCAGACAGACCTTGTCCGGACTCCTACGGGAGCCGGACTCCGCCCACAACTCCAACTGCAAGGAAGACTCCGTCCAGACTCCTACGGGAGCCGGGCTCCGTCCCCAACTTCAACTGCTGGTAAGCTTCGTCCGGACTCATACGGGAGCCGAACTTTGCCCCTGACTTTAATTGCAGGAAGACTCCGCTCGGACCCCTACGGGAGCCGGGCCTCATCCCTGACTCCGGCTGCAGACAGACCTTGTTCGGACTCCTACGGGAGTCGGACTCCGCCCACAACTCCGACTACAAGCAGACTCCGCCCGGACTCCTACGGGAGCTGGGCTCCATCCCCGACCTCAACTGCTGGAAGGCTTCGCCCGGACTCCTATGAGAGTCGGACTCCGCCCTTGACTTTGACTGCTGGTAAACTCCGTCCGAACTCCTAAGGGAGCCGGACTTCGCCCTTGACTTTGAGTGCAGGTAGACCTCGCCCCGGATCCTACGGGAGCCAGACCTCGTCTCTGACTCTGGCTATGGGAAGACTCCGTCCGGACTCTCATGGGAGCCGGACCTCATCCCCAACTTCGGCTGAAGGAAGACTTCGTTCGGACTCTTACGGGAGTCAGACTTTGGGCTCCTCTCAAACGGATAGCTAACCTCCCCTCTCCGCCAGACACTCCAACCGAACTTCAGCCGACAGGTCTGCACTCCCTGGCATGACGCAGCAACGGCCACGATCCTGCCCCACTTCCTGCGACGGATTTCGTGCGGCCCCATTACTCCCTGGTGGGCCGCAGTAACGGCCACGACTCTGCTCCATTTCCTGCGATGGATTCTACGCGGCTCCATTACTCCCTGACAAACCGCTATGATGCCCATGATCCTGCTCCACTTCTTGCGATGGATACCATGCGATTCTTCCATCCTCTGGCAAGTTGCGACAACAGATGCCGCTCCACTCCCCGCGACAGACTCCACGTGGCCTGTCCCAGTGATAGCCACGATTCCACCCCACTACTCTTCGCAACAAACTTCCCCTGACTCTGGACAGCCCACTGCCAGACAGTTACAGACATTGCTATCAGTCTGTTACTCCCTCCACCTATAAAAGGGGGACCCCAGATACGTTATTCTCTAAGCTCTCATTTTTACCTAGAAACTCTGCTAAAATTTTTGTTCGAGCACTCCATTCTTGTTGAGGCAGAGAACTGACTTGAGCGTCGGAGGGTCTTGCCGGAGCAACCCCACCTCCGGTTTAGACTTCTTTTGCAGGTCCCGACGGCGACCGCGACTCCAGCTTCTCCGGCATAAGCGAATTCTTGCATCAACAGGATTGGTGCTAGAAGGAGGGCCCTGAACCTCCACAGTACCCTTGTTCTTAAAGGAGCACTCAACGAAACCGCCTCTGGTTATCTTCTCTGACATCCGCTCCTCCTTCCCCCACTGGATCCACGCCCGATGTCTTCTCGCGAAGCATCCACACGGCGACCCACGGCCCCCGCAGTCATGTCTCGGGCCCCGATCTCGCCTCTGGTTTCCCAGGCCCCACATCCTCTGGCAATGGTCGCCAGCATGGGGCGGTCGGACGATCAGCCTCCGATGGATTTTGCCAACACCATCTCAGGAGGATCCCGGCAAGAAGCAACCGACGCACTGGCCGTACCCCCCAAGCGACAAAAGATTGAGGAGCCCATAACCTTTACTGAAGAAGATGCTCAGGGAGTTCAATTCCCTCACAACGACGCAGTTGTAGTTTCCTTGAATATAGCAAATTATGACGTCCGCCACATCCTTGTCGACAATGGAAGTTCGGCCGATATTTTGTTCTACGATGCTTTTTCAAGAATATCCATCCTTGACGGCCATTTGAGGCCAATTAGCTCACCTCTGGTAGGGTTTACTGGTGACGCTATTCCGACGGAGGGAATAATAACTTTGGCTGTGGCCGTAGGTCGATATCCAAGGCAATCCAGGGCTCTGGTGAATTTCCTGGTGGTGAAGGCGCCGTCAGTCTACAATGCAATCCTCGACCGACCCGACCTCAATGCTCTCTGAGCCATTGTATCAACCTACCATTTGAAGTTGAAATTCCCCACCAGCCAGGGGATCGAAGAGGTCCGAGGAGACCAAGCCCTGGCCAGACACTGCTACAACATAGCCTTGCAAAGAAGCGACCAGTCCGACCCCTGTCCAGTTGACGGGTTGGATGCCCGCGACGACCTCACTGAAGAGAGGGGCGGCCCAATCGAAGATCTGGTGCCGATCCCTCTGAACGACGGAAACGTGGAGCATGTGGCGATGATTGGCTCCAACCTGGGGGAGGAGGTGCGGACGCATCTCATCAATTTTTTATGAAAGAATGCGGACATTTTCGTTTGGGTTCCAGCAGACATGCCGGGGATTGACACGGAAGTCATGGACCACCGTCTGGCCGTCGATCCAAAGCATCGACCGATGAAAGAGAAAATCCGAGGTCATGCACCAGAGAGGCAGAAGGCGATAGCCGAAGAAGTAGACAAACTCCTTAAGGCCGAATTCATTAGGAAAGTCAATTATCCTGATTGGATTTCCAACGTTGTCCTAGTCAAAAAGGCAAACGGCAAGTGGAGGATGTGCATAGACTTCAAAAAGCTGAATAAGGCCTGCCCGAAGGATAGCTACCCCCTTTCCAGAATCGATCAACTGGTGGATGCGACCTCGGGCCATGAGCTCCTTACCTTTATGGATGCATTCTTCGGCTATAATCAAATCAGGATGGCACCGAAAGATGAAGAAAAGATCGCTTTCATTACTAACCGTGGCCTTTACTGTTACAGGATTATGCCTTTCGGCCTAAAAAATGCAGGCGCAACCTACCAACGGTTGGTGAACAAAATCTTCAAGGAGCAGATCGACCGCAACATGGAGGTCTACGTGGACGATATGCTTGTAAAAAGCAAATCTTCTATGGATCACATCGCCGACCTCGAGGAGACCTTTGACGCTCTCCGAAAATATAGAATAAAGTTGAACCCGACTAAATGCACTTTCGGAGTAGCCTCGGGAAAGTTCCTGGGCTTCATGGTGTCGGGGTGTGGGATTGAGACCAATCCAGAAAAAATTTGCACCATCCAGGAGATGGCCGCCCCGAAGTCGATAAAGGAGGTTCAGCGCCTTACAGGGAGGGTAGCAGCCCTAAATCGCTTTGTCGCAAGGTCGGTCGAACGATGCTTACCCTTCTTTCAAATCCTCAAGCAGCTGAAGAACTTCTGTTGGACCTCTGAGTGCCAACAGGCATTCGAAGAACTGAGGAGCTACCTCGGCTCACCCCCGCTGCTGGCAAGGCCGGAGCCTGGGGAGGAACTGTTTTTATACCTGGCAGTCTCTCCTATGGCTCTCGCGGCAGTCTTTGTCAAAGAAGAAGCAAAGTCCAACAGCCAATCTACTACATCAGTCGCATGCTAAGAGACACCGAGACCAGGTATACTAAATTAGAAAAACTGACTTACGCCCTGTTGATTGCAGCCCGAAAGCTCCGACCCTACTTTCAAGGGCACACCATAACACTGCTCACTGACCAATCGATCAAGGCGATTCTACACCGGACGGATGCCTCCGGGAGAACGGCAAAATGGGTGATCGAGCTCACAGAATTTGACATCAACTATCGACTCAGGCCGGCAGTGAAGGCTCAGATATTGGCGGATTTCATAGTGGAGTGTACTATCCCAGAGGAGGCCGAACTTGAACAGGGTGAAATTGACGGCCTGAAACCCCGGCCGAACTGCCCCAAAGAAAAAGCAGACCCTTTGATTGCTTTTGGGCCCTCTACGTGGATGGTTCTTCCAACATGTCAGGTGCAGGTGCGGGCTTGATCTTGATCAGTCCAGAGGGAATTGTCGTGGAGTACGCTCTGTGCTTCGAGTTTCCCACAACGAACAACGGAGCGGAATATGAAGCTCTGATCACAAGACTGAGGATCGCCAAAGAGCTGGGAATAGATCGGCTCCGGGTCCACAGCGACTCTCAACTAATAGTGGGACAAGTCAACAAAAACTACGAGGTGCGGGAGGACAGCATGGCTAAATATCTTGAAAAGGTAAAAGAGCTCATCCCCGCCTTCGGCAGCTTTGACATCAGGCAGATTCCAAGGTTGGAAAATACCAGGGCCGACCTTCTCTCCAAGCTGGCAACGCTGGCTCCGGCCGAATTACCCAAAGGTGTTCTCTTTGAAGTACTCAAGTGCCCGAGTACGGAAGAATCACGGCCCGTTATGGAAATTGACCACGAGTCCAGCTGGATCGACCCACTGATAACATATCTCAGAGATGGGGTTCTCCCTCAGGATGCGAAAGAAGCTCGGAAGCTCCGAAATCAAGCCTCCCGATACATCCTTTATGAGGGCAAATTGTACAAGAGATCATACTCTTTGCCCCTCTTAAAATGTCTCCGACCTTCGGAAGCCGACTACGCCTTGTGGGAAGTGCATGAAGGAATCTGCGGAAACCATTTGGGGGCTAGATCTTTATCCCACAAGTTGCTCCGCCAAGGATATTACTGGCCGACAATGCATCATGATTCGATTGAATATGTCAGAAAGTGTGATCGATGCCAGAGATATGCCAACGTCCAGAGACAGCCCGCCATTGAGCTCACACCCTTGAGTGCCCCATGGCCTTTTGCGCAGTGGGGGATGGACATCCTTGGCCCCTTTCCCACGGCGTCTGGGCAGAGGAAGTTTCTCCTTGTAGCGATCGACTACTTCACCAAATGGGTTGAAGCCGAACCACTAGCAAAAATCACAGAAGCAAAAGTGCAAGATTTCGTCTGGAAGTCGATCGTGTGCAGGTTCGGTCTGCCTAGGACCCTAATCACTGATAATGGATGGTAATTCACGGGAGCAAAATTCGTCGGATTCTGCGAAGATCTGAACATCTCCCACAACTTCACATCAGTAGCCCATCCTCAGGCGAACGACGAAGCTGAGGTAACTAACAGAACCCTTCTACAAGAGATTAAGACAAGGCTCGAAAAGATGAAGAAAACTTGGGCGGACAAACTTTATCATGTGTTGTGGGCATATCGAACTACCCAGAGGCTGCCCACAGGGGAGACCCCCTTTGCTTTAGCCTTCGGTACGGAGGCCGTCGTCCCTATTGAGCTTAAACTCCCGTCGGCACGAGTCGTGGAATTTGACGAACATCAAAATTCACAAGGTCTTAAAGCCAACCCCGACCTGCTGGAAGAAAGGCGGGAGATAGCTCAGGTTCGAATGGCAGCCTACAGACAGAAAGTCGCTCGCTATTACAACTCTCGGGTCAGGAACAAAGTCTTTAGAGCAGGAGATCTAGTGCTTCGACGAGCCGCTGTCTCGCAACCTCAGGATCGAGGGAAACTCGCCCCAAACTGGGAAGGCCCGTATGAGGTCAAAGAAGTAGTCCGGCCCGGAACTTATTATCTTAAGGAGCTCGGAGGAGCCGACCTCCCGCGACCATGGAGCTCGGAGAACTTACGGATGTACTACCAATAATTTCATTTTAATTAAAAGTTGTATATCTACATGTCTTTGGCACTATCCTACATCTACAGGATAATCCAAACAAATTGTATCAGAAGCAAGAGGGGAACCTCGTCTCGACAAAGTCGAAGGCCCGGTTCCCTTTAGACTGGATGGGGGGAGAGGCCCTGCAACGCCCATATGCGCCCCCACAGCCCTGCTAGGGACAGGAGGAGAACCTCGCCCTAACTTGAGCAAAGTTGAAGGTCCGGTTCCCTTTAGATCGGATGGGGGGAGAGGCCCTGCAATGCCCATATGCACCCCCACAGCCCTGTTAGGGACAGGAGGAGAACCTTGTCCTAACTTGAGCAAAGTCGAAGGCCCGGTTCTCTTTCGACCGGATGGGGGGAGAGGCCCTGCAACGCCCATATGCGCCCCCACAGTCCTGTTAGGGAAAGGAGGAGAACCTCGTCCTAACTTGAGCAAAGTCGAAGGCCCGGTTCCCTTTAGACCGGATGGGGGGAGAGGCCCTGCAACGCCCATATGCGCCCCCACAGCCCTGTTAGGGGGAGGAGAACCTCGCCCTAACTTGAGCAAAATCGAAGGTCCGGTTCTCTTTAGATCGGATGGGAGGAGGGGCCCAGCGATGCCCATGTGTGCCCCTACAGCCGTGTTAGGGACAAGAGGCGAACCTCATCCTAACCAGAGCTGAACCTTGTTACGACAGAAATAGGGAAAGAACCTCGTCCCGACATCGATTAAGGTCTGGTCATTCAAGACCAGATGAGAAAAAGGGGGACCTTCCCCAGTGGCCCCTTCGTGATAAAACTCCGTCCGGACTCCTGCGGGAGCCGGACTTCGCCCTCGACTCTGATCATAAGAAGACTCCATCCGGACTCCTACGAGAACCGAACTCCATCTCCGACCTCAACTGCAGGCAAGCTCCGTCCGGGCTCTTATGGGAGCCGGACTCCTCCTCCAACTTTGGCTGTTGGCAAACTTCGTCCGGACTCCTACGGGAGCCGAGCTTCGTCCTTGACTTCGAACGCTGGTAAGCTCCGCCCGGACTCCCATGGGAGCCAAATTTTGCCTGACTTCAATTACAGATAGACCCCGTTCGGACTCCCACGGGAGCCAGACCTCGCCCCGACTTCACCTACGGGAGCCGAACTCCCGCAGCCCCATCAAAAGTGGAGGAAAAAATCCCACTCAAAAAAGAAAAAGGAGAGAGAAGTTAAAAGGAAAAGCGATGAACTACGCCGGCGACGAAGGGAAAACAAACAGCATCTAGGATGCAGAGAACCCCGGCTTTCACGGAAGCTTTCAACGCAAACCCAAGATGAGATGACTTCCTCAAGGTGACGAAAGCTCAGACCTCCGTTCTCGAGCCCTGATGGGGACACCAAACCCGAGCGGCCCCAGACGAACCTGCGGCCATGGGCGAAAAAGATGGGTCGATACGTTGACAATCGGGTACCTCCGAACAACATAAAGATCGAAAAGAAGCTCGGCAAATGATAATTCAACACATGAGTAAAAGAGGCGAGTTGGTGTTACAACCATCGGTAACCTACGGACGACGTCAAAAAAAAAAAAAAAAAGAGAGAAGGGAATACAACAATAACAACGGTAAAGAAAAAAGTTCGGCAGACAATGATTCGACGCAAAGTACGGACGAGGTAACAAAATCACCTTCTCATTTTTCGACTAACAAGATGTACGTTATAAGACCCGGAGGGCCAGAAAAGAATACATTATTACAAGGCTCAAAAACATGACTCAGAAGGGATACACCGGAGGCCACTTCAAGCTGCAAACTTCTCTTCCCGTTTCTGTCCTTCCCAGTCGCATCTTCCAGTGCATGTGACAAGCCTCTCGGCTCTCACCCCCTGCCTCATTCTGCTCCACCTTCGAAATTCCAACCCTAGGGGGAAAAGGATGGGATAGATTCCAGGGGGCAGCAAGGGCAACGGCAGCGGCGACGATGACCTATTTCAAGAAGAACCGGAGTTACCCCGGAGGCAGCAATGGCGCCGGAGATATGCACCATCACCGAATACTCCATGACAACCACCGTCCTAAGTGTTTCGGCAAGGTCGGCATGCGCTACTTCCACCGTCCCCGCAACAAGTTTTACTGCCCCACCATCGGCACCGACCGCTTCTGGTCCCTCAGCCCCGACGACATCAAGGATCCCGCCACAGCTTGTGACGACAGCTCTGCCCTCTTGACCGATGTCGCCCCGTCCAGCTACTCCAAAATTCTCAAGCAGAATGCCTTCATTGGTTATCCCCATTATTAAATCCCTGTTGTTGAAGGAATTCTCCCTCGAGTCTCCTTTAAAGCGATGGGAACCCTCAGCGGCATCTCGACAATCGGAGAACTCGCAGACTGCTGTTCTCCTCCTTGCACCCTTCCAAGTCCTTGGCATCCTCTTGAGGTTGGCCTCCGGGGCGGAGGCCCTGGCGGGGGAACCCCTTAGAGAGGAATCGGGGGACTGGAGACGGCAGAGAGACGGCAAAGACCGGTGCGGAGGACGCTCAGAGTCGGAAGGGGCACCGATGGAGTGGCTGAGTGGCTAAGCTCTCAGGCGAAAGAAAGATGTCGTCCCTTAGGCGAAGTAAAGCCCTTGGAGGAAGGGTGGGGGGTTTAAATAGGCAAGGAGCCTGGCGCAATTATGGTGGTAGGTGTCCCTAGGCCAACCAGTGCCCACCACGTGTCCCGCATATCCCACTCACCGCGACCTGGGGTTGACCATTCGCAAACTTTCATGGCACGACGCTTGGGATCACGTCCCGGTGGGAGTTCCGAAAAGGCTCTTCGGGTCGCCCTAATCGGAAAAAGGCTCCAGCATGCGCGCATTAAATGCCAACATATCTGAGGACGATCGCGTGCGGACGTCAAGGGGAGAACTTTGACTGCGATGATCTTTCTGTACTTCCTTCGTTCGAAATTCAAACTCGAAAGTAGGGGGACTGGTGTTGGGTACAAAATACCCTCAGCCGAAGTTCTCAACGGGATTAACCCTCGCGAGTCTCCTCCGACTCCGGCTACAGGGAGACTTCATCCGAACTCCTACGGGAGCCAAACTTCGTTCCCAACCTTAACTGCTGAAAGGCTCCAGCCGGACTCCTACGAGAGCCGGACTCCGCCCACAACTTCAACTACAAGGAAGACTCCGCCCGGACTCCTACGGGAGCCGGGCTCCGTCCCCAACTTCAACTGCTGGTAAGCTTCGTCCAGACTCCTACGGGAGCCGGACTTCGCCCCTGACTTTAATTGCAGGAAGACTCCGCCCGGACCCCTACGGGAGCCGGGCCTCGTCCCCGACTCTGACTGCAGACAGACCTTGTCTGGACTCCTACGGGAGCCAGACTCCGCCCACAACTCCAACTGCAAGGAAGACTCCGCCCGGACTCCTACGGGAGCCGGGCTCTGTCCCCAACTTCAACTACTGGTAAGCTTCGTCCGGACTCCTACGGGAGCCGGACTTCGCCCCTGACTTTAATTGCAGGAAGACTCCGCCCGGACCCCTATGGGAGTCGGGCCTCGTCCCCGACTCTGGCTGCAGACAGACCTTGTCCGGACTCCTACAGGAGCCGGACTCCGCCCACAACTCTGACTGCAAGCAGACTCCGCCCGGACTCCTACGGGAGCCGGGCTCTGTCCCCGACCTCAGTTGCTGGAAGGCTTCGCCCGGACTCCTACGGGAGCCGGACTCCACCCTTGACTTTGACTGCTGGTAAACTCCGTCCGAACTCCTAAGGGAGCCGGACTTCGCCCCTTACTTTGAGTGCAGGTAGACCTCACCCCGGCTCCTACAGGAGCCAGACCTCGTCTCCGACTCCGACTGTGGGAAGACTCCGTCTGGACTCTCACGGGAGCCGGACCTCATCCCCAACTTCAGCTGAAGGAAGACTTCGTCCGGACTCTTACGGGAGCCAGACTCCAGGCTCCTCTCAAACGGATAGCTAACCACCCCTCTCCACCAGACACTCCAATCGAACTTCAGCCGACAGGTCTGCACTCCCTGACATGACGCAGCAACGGCCACGATCCTACCCCACTTCCTGCGACGGATTCCGCGCGGCCCCATTACTCCCTGGCGGGCTGCAGTAACGGCCACGACTATGCTCCATTTCCTGCGACGGATTCCATGCGGCTCCATTACTCCCTGACAGACCACTATGATGCCCACGATCCTGCTCCACTTCCTGCGATGGATACCGCGCGATTCTTCCATCCTCTGGCAAGTCGCGACAACGGACGCCGCTCCACTCCCCGTGACAAACTCCACGTGGCGTGTCCCGGTGATAGCCACGATTCCACCCCACTACTCTTTGCAACAAACTCCCCCTGACTTTGGGCAGCCCACTGCCAGATGGTTACAGACATCGCTATCAGTCTGTTGCTCCCTCCGCCTATAAAAGGGGGACCCCAGATACGTTATTCTCTAAGCTCTTGTTTTTACCTAGAAACTCTGCTAAAATTTACGTTCGAGCACTCCATTCTTGTTGAGGCAGAGAAATGACTTGAGCATCGGAGGGTCTTGCCAGAGCAACCCCACCTCCGGTTTAGACTTCTTTTGCAGGTCCCGGCGGCGACCGCGACTCCATCTTCTCCGACGTAAGTGGATTCTTGCATCAACAGCTTCCATCTCCAACGTTCAGGAATCTCTCGCCTTCATCAAATCTCCTACTGACCTGCAGACCCCGCATCGAATTGCAAATATGATAAGGGCTTTCGGTATCCAATACCCAGATAGTAGTATCACAAATGAAAAAGTTGCAAGGTGTTATCATATAAGTACCTTGCTTCTTCTTCGGCCTGTTCGGGTCCAGGGAAGCAATGTATAGAGGACAGTTCCTCTTCCAGTGCCCCTGCTTCTTGCAAAAGAAGCACTCCGCCTGGCTCTGGTTGGGCTTGCGCTTCTTGGTCTAACCCTGTGCAGACGTCCCAGCAGGCAGCTGCACCTTCTTCTTCTTCTTCTTCTTGTTCTTCTTCTTCTCTTTCTTCAAGGGTCGACGACCAGAGGAAGACCCTCCCACAACATTCACCGACTCCTTATGGAGCTGGTGATCCTTCTCAAAGTTCTGCAGCAATCCCAACAAACCGTGGTAGTTCACTGCAGGCTTTGTCATCCAAAAATAAGTAAGGAAGGGGAGGAAGGACTTGGATAATGAATTAAGGATTGCATCCTTACCAAGCTGCTCGTGCAGGGGAAAGCCCAGTTTAGTTAGGCGCTCAATCATTTCGATCATGTACAGTACATGATCAGTGACTGAGGCTCCATCCCTCATCCGAGCATTGAAAATGGCACAACTAGTTTTATGCCTTTCAACATCGTCAGGCGTGCCAAAGAAGTCGTTCAACATTTGAAGCATCTCCAGTGGCTGGACATTCTCAAACCTACGGCTGAACTCATCATTCATTGCCGCCAGCATAATGCACCGAACGGTGGTGCGATCGTTGAGCCACTTCTGATAAGTATCTCGGATCGTTCCTCGAGCGTTCGGGGCTGGCTCCTCAGGTGCAGGATCCGTTACTACATAAAGGATCTGCTCATGCTCAAGGATGATTTTTAATTTTCGATACCAGCTATCGAAATTAGGTCCCATGAGCTTGTCATTGTCTAATAATGATCGGAGGGACAGGGTAGTGGCCATAGCTGTATAAAAAAAAATCAGACCTTTATTAGTACATAAATTATAAATACTAAAGACTTGGACTTTAGTCTAAAGTTTCTTCCAATATTTTTACGAACTGGTAGCCTCAACCTCCAATTCGAGGAATTACTTTAATTCCTTAGTGGGTACTAGAATCCACACAGACTACACACGAGCCCAACTTTGGTAGGTCAACCCATGTGCATCTATGGGTAGGTTCATAACCAGTTGTTTCTCTAAACAACTTCTAGTAATTGATTTTGCCCCAGAACCTAATCAGTAGGCTTTGGCCTCCACTGAAAAGATCTGGTTAGGTCCAACCATTAACATGATTTGATTTGGTGAATCGGACCAATAAATGATCAGGCCCGACTTTGGCCGGCCAATCTGACCACCATCAGAAAGACTCAAACCAAATTATTATATTATGAATGATAATTTCATTAGTCAATAAGCACCATGCCTTTGGGCCTCCAATGATTATTAAACTAATGGACTCATTATCACTTACTTAATGGGAGGCTATGACTTAGTTATCAATATAACTTAATCATTTTTAGGGATCTAATAATTTTTGAGGATTTTATTAAAGGATAGATGAGAAGAAAATATCCAGCCAATTTCAATCCTCCCACTGACTTCACCAAGTCAGATTAAAAAGGATTTACTTAAAGCTGGCATTAGGAGCACCTAAATCAATCAAACTGATTTACCTAATGACATGGGTGAGCCCTAATCATCAAGTGATCTAATCAAAACCTAATTCACCAGGTTGGCCAGGTAAGTGAGATCAGTGGTGGGGATAAGCCATTAACTCGTCAGAGATCAAATCACTGCGAGTAGCTCCGACTTAAAAACCATTGGTCAAACTGCCAAACTTACCTTAGACACCAACCGATTTATTAGTTTTAATTTGATCAACTTAGTAAATAGGGTTCCACCGCGTAGCCATGAATTAAGTCCATCTTGGTCTAGTTGAAGACATGGACCCATTCAACTACAACTATTGGAGTTGAGTCTAGAGTATCCTTGACCTAATCTAATTCAACTTTTGATTAGATTTGATCACTTACTCTAATTTAGTCCATTTCTTTGAGCTAACCTTAGGTCTAACCCAATTATGGACCTAATCCATCTAACCCATTGACCCACAAGTTTATGCAATTATCTTAGGTCTTAATTCATAATTCTAGACCTACTAGACAACACTTAATTCTTTTAATTAAGTATTTGGGCTGATGGGTCAGGGTTTGGCATTTCGAAAATAATTTTTAAATTTGAAAGGTTTTATTTTTTGTTCACCAAATATGTTGACTCATTTCATAAATAGATCAGCACATTTCATAAATAGCAATCCTATTGCTAATTACATAACTGAAAATAACTCAATCAAAATAAATCATGAATATTCTTTTAGATCTAATCTAACACATTCATGATAAATTTCATAATTGAACCTTTATAATTAATTTTTTTTACTGCTTCATCTGTATGGGATATAATTACAGCGGCACCCCTACCGCCATAAGAGATCCTATCGAATGGGAGGAGAGGACCTTTAAACCCTACTTTTCTCCTATGACCAGACGGCCATGGCAACCAACCCAATTCGATTACTTGCTACTTGGATCCAGTATATCTAAATATACCAATTTTAAAATTTAAATTTCAAATTTTAAATTTTAAATTTTAAATTTTGAATTTCAAATTTCAAACAAATTTCAAATTTTAAATTTTTAAAATTTTGAATTTCAAATTTGAGATTTCAACCAAATTTTAAATTTCAAATTTCAAATTTAAAATTTTAAATTTTTAAATTTTGAATTTTGGATTTCAAATTTCAAAATTCAAAATTCAAATTTTGAATTTCAAATTTTTGAATTTTGAATTTCGAACAACTTTCAAAATTCAAATTTTAAATTTTAAATTTTAAATTTAAACTTTTAGATTACAACTTAATCTATGCATGCAAATATATATATTATATCTAAGAACCCGCTCTGATACCATTTGTGGGAAAAATTCAGTGCAGGGGTAAAATAGTAATTTTAAAAATTTTTGAAAATTATGATTTTACAGTAAAAAAATATTAATTAATCTAATTAATTAACATGAATTTACTCTACACTAGGATCTAAATATGATATATAGCATGTATTCATTTAAATTTGAATTTCAAATTCAAACAGTAAATACTTTACTGTAATGTGTTCAGAACACAATACCTTTGTGCGGGTAGTAGATCACCGCAATCTGATCACCGTCGGGAGAGTCTGATCATCGTGACGTAGCCACACAGTGTGTCTGGCCTCTGTGGATCATCCACATGAAGCTCTCGGTCTGATCGACTCCTCACGAGTGCTAGCTTGTTGTAGAGCCCTTTTGACGGCCGATGCTGATCGAACTCCTTCGATCGATATCTGTCGATTCTTTGGATGCTCTGAATCATCAACAGACGTGCTTGAGAGGATGTTGAAGATTTTTTTGAGATTTTGTGGGCTCACGACACTCGTAGCTCACTTTTTCACTTCTCGAACCTCAGGCTAAAACTCTAGGAAACTCACTGGAAACCTTGCACCCACTTTTTTTTCTTTTCTTTCATTTTCTCTTGGAAGGATATGGACTTTCTTCTCACGCACAAGACTTCTCACGTCCCAAATTTTTTTTTCAAAAATCTTCTTCTTGCACGCCCCACTCTTCTCCTCCTTTTATAACAACATCAAATGTCTTATCCAAAATAAAGGATAAAGATGAGTAATTGCACATTTGAATTCAAATCAAATTTTGAATTCAAATGGATACCAACTCATCCCTTATCCACTAAAGGCGTGAGGCGTAGCTTAAATTGTGCATGGAGTGATTTCATGAGAAACCTTTTCTCATGTAATAAATAGGGCATAAAAAAAAGGGATAAGGTGCAAAAATTGATTGCCCATTCAAATTCAAACTTTATTTTGAATTTGAATGGCCAACCAATCATCCTTATCCATTCATTTGGCACATTAAAGTGAGGTATGGAGAAGGGCTTGGTGTGAGGAAAAAATTCATGAGACGTTCCTTCTCATGAATTCAAATGGGTGCAATGGAAGTGAGGTGGCGCATGGAGATTGGGTCAAGGTGGTTTAATTATTTAAACCAACCTAATTGAACCAAATAATTTAGGTCCAATTAGACTAATTTAAATCTAACTAAATTAGACTTAATTAGACTCAATAAAATCTTAATCAAATCAAGAATTGACTAAGCCCAACCCCTGATCAAATCAGGGACCAAACCATCTCGACGATTAGGTCAACTCTTAACCTAATCGGGTCAAACCCAACTGAATCCAATTCAATTGGACTTGATCCAAAAATAATTACTCAATCAAATTGAGTTAATTAGTGATCAAATCATGAATTAGACCTCTCATAAATACTGAGTCCAAATTCGATGGGTAATCAAGCATCAGAATTCATCGATATGTAACCCTGATCGAAAAATCCCAACCAGTGGTACTCTTGACCCCGGCACTCATAATGTGTGGAACTCGTGATCAGAGAATTTTGATTCTCAATCACTGAGTCCCAAACATGTAGGATTCTACATCAGCCATCAGATCAGATAGGAACCTCTAATGTGTATGACTCCGCAGGTTCGAACCTAAGCCGATAGCACAGGAACCAATTCCTGTACTAATCGAAGTGACCATCTAGCAATGGTACCCGACGTCTGGATAGGTCGAAGAGTCGCAATCACAATACTCAGAACTTACATGAATATGGTTACTGTATAATTCATCCTTTTGACTCCTATGTTTAGGATGACTCAGGGTTAAATTGTCAACCCTGATCAGATCATCCGAATCATGCTCAACTCAAATAGTCCTGTGACTCCTCACAAGGACTACCCTGGCCAAGGTTTTGCTAAATTGAAACACGACTATACACAGCTCCTAAACTGGAGTGGTCAATCCCATCTTGACACACACATCGACAAGTCAAGTATTTGACTACACCCAGCAGCCTTCCGTCACTGAATTAAAAATTCAGGTAGTCCAGTGCCTAAGTGCAGTGAGTTGCTTGCAAGTCACCGTGGCGGTCTCAGGTCGGAGGGACATTTATACCCATATTCCATCGGAGCAAATCTTGACAGCAGAAATAGCTCTAGAATCGATCACGTTCAGTGCAGATGTACCCTTACATCTCACCTGTATGCCATATCAGTGTCTCCACACTCATTGATTAAGAGGACAACCAACCTATATGGCACACAATGACCTATGCTTGATAAACATTGTCATCCTTGGTAACAACGTATCATTTGGTCACGAATAGATTTAAGGACTAAACGATAAATCCTCCTTTGTCGAGTCTAAATAGTCCTAAGGACTTCACCACAACATAGGAGTTCATTAGAAGATGAAATATTTTATGATAAAAAATACCAAAATAATTTTTATTAATTCATAATTCATGTACATATACAAAAAATGAGCACAACCGTCAACAGGCTGACGATTGGCTTTGGGATACTATTCCCAACATCTAGATCCTCTCTTACTGTAAATGAACCATCTGACACGATCTCCCCAGAGCCACAGCTCTTCAGTGCCCACACATCCTGTATGGAACCATGCTATGCATCACTGCCGCTCATGCTGGAATATGGCTCCATCCCTATACCCCTCTGCTCTAAATCTACACCAAACCATCCTCCATCTGAATGATGACTCCTCCTAGTGCTCTTACAGAAAATAAACTTTGAACCGAGGTCAGCTCCTCAACACAACTCTGTTGAGCCTTCTGCTGAACCTCCACTGTCGTTGCTGCCATTTTGGATCCTCCGTACTTTGTGGACCCCTCCAAAACTTCCAAGAGAAACTCACCATCCTTTGAACCAGCTACAATGCTCTGGAAATCAAACCCTTTTTTTTCTCTATTCACCCCCAAGGCTTTCGACCGATCAAACTGCTAAATGTACCCTAACTACTTTCCCAGTCTTCTTGCATTCGAAGACTAAATAGTTGCTTCTTCCGCCCTACCTTAACAATGATCCCTTAGGTGATCTCTTCTCCAATATGCCAAACATGCCCCTTACTGCCCATCTTCCCTAGAGAACTTCATTGCCTAACCATCATACCCTCCGACCTTTCTTCCTCCAAGGCTGGATCCAATAGAAGTTGGACCAGAAAGTCTACCACCCAAACCTTCCACCCTAGGAAGCATCCCTTTCCATCAATCCTCTCAACCTCCATCTTCAACCCATTGCTCTTGGTTGGCCAAACCACAGTAAAAAATAAAGATAAATCGGAGGCATACCATAGAATAGATCTGCAGATTTTTGATTCATCCTGTATGATTTCTCCTTCATTTTCATGCTTCACTAGGCTCTGATACCATGTTGTAGGACTGCCTTTCTCCTATGTGGACTTGAGGAGATCAACGATGGATCCCTTTCGATAAGAGTCTATAACGATCCAGACTCTTTAGGGACAGCAAACATTAAGCCCTAAATCCAGACTTGAATCTAGATACTGCCCGCCCCCTTTTTAGGGAAGGGGGCATGCGGATGCCTTGGGCGGCATGCAAAACTAGGGAGAGAAGTAGAGAGATAAGGAAGAAAGAGCACCTTTGATTCCACTATCAATTTAGGGTTATAATCTACACATATATAAACCCATATACATGGACCAAAATCCTAGCCCAAAACTCCCTCGACTAACCCATACATGAAAGCATTCACCCAAGTCCAAGTCTTGCATACTCTCATCTCTTGGACTTAATCTCAATCTAAATTCTTGGTTAGCCCCCTTAAGACCTCTCAAATCAGACCTTAAGACCCCTAGGATCAAACCCAATCCTAGCCCCAAACAGAGAATATGTATAGTTCTGCCTTCGAAATTGAGCTAACTCAGTCTTAGACTGAGCTAACTCAGTTATTGTGACTGAGTTGACTCAAATCAGAACTGAATCGACTCATCTACATGCCAGCCATAGGTTTTCGAAATTTATCTTTTTATTTAGCTATTTTTTCTGAGACTTAGTCAATCCAGTCTCAGTTTGAGTTGATTAAGACCCAGAAACTATTTTTTTTCTATAGTCTTCATCTTTAACTCTGGTTCCTTGCTCTATCTTATATCTCCAAGTCTTCGGAGCACCAACCAAGCCCCTCAAGGTCCTCAACACCTAGACTTCAAGTCTGTGGAGAGCTACATACCTCCACCCTAGGACCACTTTTGTCTTAACCCCTATGACCACATCTATCATAATCTCCTAGAGCCAATACCCTGACTCCTCTCGTGGCCTCTCAAGGCTTGAGAGCACCACACCAACTCCTACATTCTAGTAGCTTGGGGATGGCCTACCATCGTGAGATGGTATGAGATGCCCAAGTCTTTGTAGAACTCGACAAACCACACACCGATGAATTGACAGTCATTATCTATGATCAATACTCATGAAAGATCGAATCGGCATATGATGGACTTTCAAATGAAGTCTTTTACCTTGGTTTCGTGATGTAGGCTAGTGGTTCGGCTTCTATCCACTTGATCGAATAGGAACATCTGTTAGCTCGATGCTTGGGGAAATGGCCTGAGGATGTCTATCCCCTACTATGCAAAGTGCTAGGGTACATCGATGGGGCTCAGTGATGTGGCAGGTTGGCATTGGATGTTCATGTTTTGCTGGCACCGATTCCACCATTTGGTCAAGTCTGTTGCATCTTGCTGTATAGTGGACCAGTAGTATTCTTATCGAAGTACTTCATAGGCTAGCGACCTGGTTCCCAGATGATTTCTATATATCCCCTCGTGTACCTCTTGCTAGGCATAATCAGCTTCGGAGGGGCATAGACAATTGAGGAGCGATAAGGAGAATGACCTCCTTCAACTTGCCTTCATAGAGAACATAGCAGGATGCCTAATTTCTCAATTTTTGAGCTTTCTTCAGATCTGTTGGTAGCATTCCATCTTTAAGAAAATGGATTAGTGGGTCCATCCAGTTCGGTTCGCCATCAATCTATAATACTAAAGTGGATTATTCAATGTTGGGTATTTTCCTGACTTTGAAGAAAGATTCTTTGGGCAAGTCACCTAGTGCTGAGGTTGCTAACTAGACAGCTTGGAAGTTTTCTGACCTCGACACCTGTTAAATGTCAAAGCTAGTGAATATGGGGATTAGATCTTTTACCTTTAGTAGGTGCCTCTTCATATTTTCTTTTTGAGCTTTATAATCTCCTCAGACTTAACTGACCACTAGTTGGAAATCGCTGCAAACCTTCAATTTTATATACCTAGTTCCTTTGCTATTCTAAGCCCGGTGGTGTGGGCTTTGTATTCTGCTTTGTTATTGATGGTCGGAAACTCAAAGTGCAAGGTATACTCCATGATGATTTCTTCTGATCTGATGAGGATCAATTCTGCTCCTAATCCGATGGAGCTTGATAACCCATCTGTGTGCATGACCTATAGTCCTTCAGGCTCTTTGGATAGATCTTCCAATGGTTCATGATTAGTATAATAAATATCCCAATAAAGGCATTAAAATATATGCTAATTGATCTTTATTCTTTAAGAATTAATATTTTTACTTATATTTTATAGAAAAAATGATCACCAATGCAAAGAGCTCGATTCGTCGGTTAAAAGAAAGAAAATTGAGAGCAAATCGAACTCAAAATGGATTCGAAATGAAGATCTGAAGCCAAAAGAAAAAGAAAAGGAAATAAATAAAAAAAGAAGCCCAGAAGATCGGCCCAGCCCAAATCACATGGTCCATGCCCAAAACCAGCCAAAGTGGTCCACGAGGGTCTACAGCAACAGTGATCAGTTCACAGTTGGTTCATAGACCGACGTGCGTCGGGTGTATATGCGGTCCACAACTGTAGAGAGGCGGGTCTTTTATCACGGCACATGGGAAGTGGGGCTGGGTTTTGCACTATCGAACAGTTGGATGCGATCTTCATACTGATTGGACAGTCCATACTAGTTGCTGGCTGAGAACTAAACAGAAGTATTTTTTTTTGCACCATATGATGGCTCCAATTTGATCTAAGGTGAGATCCAATGGCCCATGTTGATTCTGATGGAGATTAGGCTCTGGGCTTTGGTTTTTTTTGGCATGATCTCATGCGTATGATAATGATCCGACGGTTAGAAGGTTGAGACACGATTGGCATGTGAATTCGTGAGTAACTAGGAGTCCACGGATGGTCAGGACTCTGGAGATGCTGAGCTCTATAAAAGGGAGGCACTATGGATGATACAGAGAAAAGAGAGCGAAAGTACGGAAGGAAGCAACAATGCAAGCAGCAGTAATTTTCTATATTTTTTATTTATTTTAGTATTTATTTAGGGGAGAAAAAAAAAGAAAATATGGAGGAAGAGCTAAAGATTTCTATGCGTGGCTAGACACCTCCGACTCGAAAATACGATGAAGCCTGTAAGTAAATTTTTATTTTTTAATATTTAATTTTTATATAATAAAATTATACTTCTATTTCATATCTTTTTATTTTTTGAAGTATTAATCTAGCCTGCATGGCTTATACCCTTTACATATGTGCCGTGAGATCTGGATACGGTACGTACCTAGGATAGATAGATCATAGTATGTTAGATTAAATTTTATATCTTATAATTAGATTTAAATAGTTTATACTCTAAATGGATGAGCCATGATCTACGGATACAGTCCGTACCTCTCAGAGATAAATTATACTAATACCCTAATCACAAGTATTAACATTATAATATAAAAAAAAAGAAAATAAAATCTATTTTACATGATGGATTTAAAATATTTGGATTATCTCTCTGACTTATTTTCATTCATAAATTACTTTAAACTTATAGTTTAATTTTTTTTATTTTATTTTTAAATTCTTCTATAATCAATTCTCTTTTATTACTTCTTCATAAAATAATTATCTTAGATCTCCGTGGATACGATCTTGACTCACTCTATCTATATAGTTGGAGTTAGTTTTTATTCTTGACCATCTACGGCAGTGATCAAATTTTTGGCACCATTGCTGTGGATCTAGGCACGATTATTTTTTCAAATTTTTTTTTTTTACAATTTTTTTAGTCTTATTTGCTTTCTTAGTTAACTTCTTTAATTATCATTTTTTTAGTTGCTTTATTTTCTAAATTACCTTTTATTCTTGTTACCCAAAAATAATAAAAAATATAAAAATTTAAAAAAATAAAAAAAAAAACTTTCAAATTTATTTGGACATCTTGCTTTCTTTGCATAGCATCTTCATAATATATCTTAATGACACAAATCCTAAATAAGATAAGATGAAGATTTTATCACTCTTCCTTGGCCCATAAACCATAATCCTATATTTTGTATTAAAACGTTGGCTCCCAAAGACTCTCAAGCTCAATAGGATAAGGGACCCTAAGAGTTGGATCGGATTAAGATTAGTCATTTTGACTGATGTCTAGAAAAATGGTTTAGAGACAAGATCCCGAAGGAAGATAATTATTTAATTGATTTCGATTACTTATCTGATCAATTTTAATTGGTGTTTAAAAAAAATAATGGGAGGACTCCCATCAACCTTACACTTACCTGACTAGTTGAGTGGTTAAACTTTTACTTGGAGGGCTCAAAGGCAACCTTGGCAGTTAGAAGTTGTCTAGATCTAGGGTAACCCTTAGCTAGGATTGATTGTCTAACTTGATTGCTAACCTATAATTTAAATCTAATTAAAACTCTATTGTCTCTAGATTTAAGGCTCCTTAGGACTCATCTTAGAATTCTCTTCTCATCTACCTCTCCTTCCTCTTCTCTCTTCTTCGATTAATTTTTTTTTTTGAAAAATTACAACTTAGAAAAGAGAATCTGGTCGATTAGTGAGAATAGATCCAAACTCTTCTAAGTCCTCTATGGATGAACTCGAACATGAACCTCAGATCCTGAAAGAGCTTTGCTATCCAGTTAGATCAGCCCAACCCTCATGTATCTAACTGCCACAAATCGATGTCAATTTTAAAATTAAATCCTAGATCATAAAGATACTTTTTAAATTCATCAAAATCAAGGATGCATACATTTTTATAAAAAAATTTGAGAAAGTATGCATCACGATGCGGTTCCAACAGCTCACTAAAGATGCTGCAAAACTTAGGCTTATCAATTTTGCCCTTAAGGACACTGCTAAAAAGTGGTTATACAGTCTTCCTAACTGTTGGTGCAAAAGTCCGCTTGCGCCGGAGAAGCTGGAGTTGGGAAAGTCGCGGTCGCCGTCGGGACCTGCAAGGGAAGTCTAAACCGGAGGTGGGGTTGCTCCGGCAAGACCCTCCGACGCTCAAGTCAGTTCTCTGCCTCAACAAGAATGGAGCGCTCGAACGGAGAATTTAGCAGAGTTTTGAGATAAGAAATGAGCTTATAGAATAACGTATCTGGGTCCTCCTTTTTATAGGCGGAGGAGGTAACGGATTGATGGCGACGTTTGTAACCGCCTGGTAGTGGGCTGCCCAGGGTCAGGCGGAATTTGCTGCGAAGAGTAATGGAGTAGACCCGTGGCCATCACTGGGGCGTGCCACGTGGAATCTGCCGCGGGAAGTGGGGCGGCATTTGCTGTCGCATTTTGCCAGCGGATGGGAGAATCGTGTGGTATCCGTTGCAGGAGGTGGAGCAGGATCGTGGCCATTTATCGTGGCCTGTCAGGTAGTAATGGAGCCGCGTGAGATCCGTCGTAGGGAGCGAAACAGTGTTGCGACCGTTACTGCGGCCTGTCAGGGAGTGATGGAGCTGCACGGAATCCGCCGTAGGAAGTGGAGCAGGATCGTGGTCGTGATTGTGGCCTGGGAGTACAGATCTGTCGGCTGAAGTTCGACTGTGGTCGGAGTCTGACCCCACGTAGGGGTCCGGGCGGAGTCCTCCTTGTGGTTGGGGTAGTGGGTGGAGCCCGGCTCCCGTGGGAGTCCGGGTGGAATCCCCTGCAATCAAAATCAGATGCAAAGTTCGGCTCCCGTAGGAGTCCGGGCGGAGTCCTCTGCAACTAAAGTCAGGTGGAAAGTCCGGCTCCCGTGGGAGTCCGGACGGATCTTACCGGCAATCGGAGTCAGCGACGGAGCCCGGCTCTTGTGGGAGTCCGGGCGGAGTCCCCGTTGCGATTGAAGTTGTCGTTGGGGTCCGGCTCCCGTAGGAGTCCGGACGAAGTCTGTCTGCAGCCGTTGGAGTCGAGGACGAAGCCCGGCTCCCGTAGGAGTCCGGGCGGAGTCTTCCTGCAATCAAAGTTAAAGGCGAAGTCCGGCTCCCGTAGGAGTCCGGATGGGGCTTACCAGCAGTTGATGTTGAGGACTGAGCCCGGCTCCTGTAGGAGTCTGGACGGAGTCAACTTGAGGTCGGAGTTGTCGGCGGAGTCCGGCTCCCGTAGGAATCCGGACGAAGTCTGTCTGCAGCCGTTGAAGTCGAGGGCGAAGCCCGGCTCCCGTAGGAGTCCGGGCGGAGTCTTCCTGCAATCAAAGTTAAAGGCCAAGTCCGGCTCCCGTAGGAGTCCGGACGGGGCTTACCAGCAGTTGATGTTGAGGACGGAGCCCGGCTCCCGTAGGAGTCCGGGCAGAGTCAACTTGCAATCAAAGTTAAAGGCCAAGTCCGGCTCCCGTAGGAGTCCGGACGGGGCTTACCAGCAGTTGATGTTGAGGACGGAGCCCGGCTCCCGTAGGAGTCCGGGCGGAGTCAACTTGAGGTCAGAGTCGTCGGCGGAGTCTGGCTCCCGTAGGAGTCCGGACGAAGTCTGTCTGCAGTCGTTGGAGTTGAGGGCGAAGCCCGGCTCCCGTAGGAGTCCGGGCGGAGTCTTCCTGCAATCAAAGTTAAAGGCCAAGTCCGGCTCCCATAGGAGTTCGGATGGAGCTTACGAGCAGTTGATGTTGAGGATGGAGCCCGGCTCCCGTAGGAGTCCGGGCGGAGTCAACTTGAGGTCGGAGTTGTCGGTGGAGTCCGGCTCCCGTAGAAGTCCGGACGAAGTCTGTCTGCAGCTGTTGGAGTCGAGGGCGAAGCCCGACTCCCGTAGGAGTCCGGGCGGAGTCTTCCTTTGAGGTCGGCATCATGGGCGGAATCGTTGATTCTGTTGAGGACTTCGGCTGTGGGTATTTTATACCCAACACCAGTCCCCCTACTTCTGAGTTTGAATTTCGAACGAAGGAAGTACAGAGAGATGGGTACAGCCGAAGCCGTCCCCTCGAATCCCACGCACTGCTGCCCCCAGATATTTCGGGCATTAATTGCGCGCGTGCCGGAGTCTTTTCGAATTGGGGCGGTGCGAAGTGACCCTTCGAAATTCCTGCAGGTACACTGGCTTAGGTACGGCACAATAATGGCCCTGCCAACCGTCAGCCACTTTTAGCCGCCTGCCAGGGGGAGTGGGACACGTGTCGGATGCGGACTGGCCTGGGGGGATTCGCGATCATTATGGCGCTGGATCCCAGGGTCTATTTAAACCCGTCCTCCCACCTTTAGGTGCCCTACTTCATTCCTGAGTTCTCACTAGTGTTTGCCTTTTCTTCGAGAGCCCTGTTTCAGTGGGCGTCTTCTCGAGTCATAGGCGTCTCCTATTTTCATTCCTCAGGTCCCTCAGAGCGACATAGGTTAGTTCCAGCACCGCCAACCTTCTTCTCGCCACCTAGGGACTTCTTTTCTGTCATTACCTTTTTGCACCCCTCCGAGTTAGCTTCCTGTGACCTCTCATTCCCCCTTCTGTCCGACTTCTTAGGGTCCTTTAGAGCCCCCACTTCGAAACTACTCGAAATGTCTTCCGGCTCTTTCGCTCCCTGCAGTTTCGGGAGTTCTTCTGCCTCAAACCCCCAGGTCCCCATCTCTGCAGATGAACCCGCGTCTGGGGCTGGGCTCCGCCCGATTTTTGCGTCGGACGCCATTCCGTGTTCCCTGACCCCGGAGGAGCTCCTTCTGATAAGGGTTTAGTACGGAGTTCCTCCGGAGTACGACCTGGAGCTGCCTGGCCCTTCTGACCGGGCCAGCACTCCTCCTCCTGGTCGCTTTTGCTTGTACCAGGAAGCATTCTGTGCCGGACTCCGGCTTCCGCTTCCTTCCTTTGTCGTTGTCCTCTTCCGTTTCTTGGACATCTCCTTGGCTTCCGTGGCCCCTAATTCTTTTAGGTTTTTAATAGGATTTCTCTCCCTCTGCCACATAGTCGAGGTCCAGCCGTCTCTCTCCTTGTTTAGGCACTTCTATACCTTCAAGCGCCACCCTTCGGCGAAGGACTGGTGGTACTTCTCCCCCCAGTTCGGCAAGAAGGGGTTGCTGAAAGGCGCCCCTTCTTCGATCCACAATTGAAAGGGGAAATACCTCTTCGTCCACTGTCCGACCCTGAAACTGGGCCTGCCCCCTTGGGGCTCTCTGAGGGATTCTGTCCGCCGGGCTCCCAGCCTGGGGGAGGACGATCTCCAGGCCGCCCAGAAGCTTCTAGCTTATTCCGCTCCTTCCCTTCCCAATCTTCTGAGGGAGCAGTTTCTTTTCAACATCGGCCTGAGTCCCCAGGATCCAGCGAATATTCATCTTTTACTTTATCTTCTCTTTTCATGCTTCCCTTCTCTTCTTCTTTTTACCTCCTCTTCCCTCTCTCTCTCTTTCCCCTCTGTTTCTTTCTTTCTCTCTTCTTTCTTTTCTCTCTTCTTTTTTTTTTTTTTTTTTTGACTGATTGGTTTGCTTCTTTTTCTTTTTTCCTTTTCTCTCTCTCCTTTTCTTCTCTTCTTTTGTTTATTTTTTTTTTTTTTTTTTTTTTTTAGGAATGGACGCCGAAGCAGTGCGGAGGCTCGCCAGGGGCATGAGGGTCCACAAGAGAAAGGGCGCTACGACCTCCAGATCGACGAAGAGGGCCAGGGCGGAGGAGACGAGCTTAGCGGCACCCATCCAGGCAGCCCCGACCATCGACATTCCCTCGGATGCCGAGCCAACAGCTCCCCGGGCCTCCTCGAGGAGTCTGCCGATTGGGGCCCCCGTCCCGGGTGTTCGCCCCACGGAGGCACCCGCCGCAGAGAAAAGGAGGAAATCGGTGGCCCGCAGGGCGAGTAGCCGCCGAAGTGCTGCGGACGAGTCCCTCTGCTCCGAGGAGGGGTCGGAGAATCCCTTCAATGATAGGGACTTGATCAGGCGGCTGATCGACGGCTGCATTCTGCCTGACGTCGTGGAGAGGATCGACCACGTCGATCCTGAGCAGTGGGCTTGGGATTCTTTGGGGTCCTTCCTTGAGGTGAGCGACTCTTCATTTACATGGCTATTCAATCTTTGTACTGATTCCCTAGCTGTCTTTGCAGATTGGGCACCAGCTCCTCGCCTATATCGAGGCGATAAGCCGCACGAGGAGGGACATCCTCCAGGTGGAGGAACACTGTCAGGCGGAGGTTGCTCGCCTCCAAGCAAAGACGGCTGAAGTAGTCGCCCTCCAGGAGGCCCTGGAAAGGGAGAAGAAAGCCCGGGAGGAGGAGAGGCAGATCTTGGAGGAATCGGCAAGGAAGGCGGAGGCCGAGGTCGCCCACTTGGTCGAGCAAACTCCGATCCTGGTCTTGGAGGCCAGAGCCCTTGCGGTGGAGGAATTCAAGGCCTCCGCGGAGATGAGGGATCTGAATATCCAGTTCGGCCAGGAAGCGTTCATTAAGGGGTTCGAGCTCTGCCAAGAGAAGGTGGCCAAAAAATTCCCAGAGCTCGACCTCAGCTTCCTAGGCGAGGAGTCTGAGGACGAGGCTGGCCCCTCGTCAGCCGCCACTGCTGTCGCAGCCCCCGCGTCGAGTTCTCCACCCCCCGCCCCTGAGGTCTGAGACCTCCGATCTTGTACCTTTATTTCGTCACAATTTTCTTTTCCATTTGTCTTTAAAAATTATTCAATCAATAAAGCTGAATTTCTCGTTGCGGATGGCTTCTCTTTCCTCCTCCCTCCTTCTCTCTATTTTTCTTCCTGCAATGAATCGTTCTTTGACGCCTTGACCTTCCGATGGCAGTGTCCTGCAGAAGCACTCCCCCTGCCCTTGGGGGTCCCGCTGAAATCGATGATCCAGTGGTTGAAAAAGGAGGCCCTTCACCTGACGAAGAAGTTAAAGAAGACAGAAGCCGAGCTCCGCAAATCGAGAGAAGGTCACTCTGAAGCCGCCGCTGAGGCCGCCCACTTTCGGAGTCTCCATGTGAAGGAGATCATGGAGTATAGCCGGAGGAAGGCGAACTTCGCAAAGGAGCTCGAGGAATGCAAGAAGAGCTCCAGTGATCGGATTTGGGCCCAGGCCGCCAGGATCAGCGCCCTCAAGGTGGAACTGTCAGCTGCGAAGGGGAAGATCGGCCAGCTGGAAGGAAATTCATCCCGACTCTTGGCCCGGGTCGACGATGACCAGAGATGGTCGCAGAAGGTTTCTGACCTTCAGCAGCAGCTTCAGGATGCCGAGGTGAGCCATGACGTGCAACGGGCTAGCTGGCGCAGGCAAGTGGAAGAATACAAAGGGAGATTCAAGACGGCAGTCGACGAAGTTGTCCGTCTCCAGAGACAGCTGGCTAGCAGGGCACAGCTTACTTCCACCCAAGATTCTGAAGAGCTCCAAGCCCTAAGAGGCACCGTGGAGGGGATTTCTGTCTCCCTCGGGGAAAAGACAGCCGAGCTGCAACAAGTGAAGATCCAACTGGCACTCGAGCGACGGGCCGTCGCGGACGTGGAGGCGGAGTCCGAAGTTTTGAGGAAGAGGCATCGAGAGGCGGAGGCTGAGAGCCAGCAACTTCGTCGGGCGCTCCAGGATGCGCTGCGGAAGAGGGAAGAGGTAGAAGAGGAGATTGAGAATCTGAGGCAGTCCTGGTTGAGGAACGGAATAGATAACTCTAGGTCGGAGGGAGCAGGGCCTCCTTAGAGCTCTTTTTGTCTTTCTGTCTTGTCATGTAGTTACTTCCTTTTTGTCGTTTTGCCCTTCTTTCCTTGGCCTTCCTGGCTTTGTAGTGTGTATATCGAAAATGGAATAAAAAAAGTATTTTGTGTTACCTCGTCCGCGTGTTGCACTAATATTGCTGTCTGCCGAACCTTTCTTGTCATTTGACTTGTCTGATGTAGACGTCGTCAGGGGGCGCCCGGTCGTCGATGCGTTAGCTCGCCTTTCTCATCGTGCGTGGCCGCAAGCCCGAGCTTGGCCGTCCGAGCCCCACATTATTTCGGGGATGTCGTTGTCTTCCTAATCGGTGCCGAAAGTCTTTCTTGGCGTCGTGGACGGAACCCGACTCCCGTAGGAGTCCGGGTGAAGTCTTCCTTGTGGATGAAATCCGACTCCCGTAGGAGTCCGGGTGAAGTCTTCTTTGTGGGCGGAACCCGGCTCCCGTAGGAGTCCGGGTGAAGTCTTCCTTGTGGGCGGAACCCGGCTCCCGTAGGAGTCCGGGTGAAGTCTTCCTTGTGGGCGGAACCCGGCTCCCATAGGAGTCCGGGTGAAGTCTTCCTTGTGGACGGAACCCGACTCCCGTAGGAGTCCGGGCGAAGTCTTCTTCGTGGGTGGAACCCGGCTTCCGTAGGAGTCTGGGTGAAGTCTTCCTTGTGGGCGGAACCCGGCTCCCGTAGGAGTCCGGGTGAAGTCTTCCTTGTGGGTGGAACCCGGCTCCCGTAGGAGTCCGGGTGAAGTCTTCCTTGTGGGCGGAACCCGGCTCTCGTAGGAGTCCGGGTGAAGTCTTCCTTGTGGGCGGAACCCGGCTCCCGTAGGAGTCCGGGTGAAGTCTTCCTTGTGGACGGAATCCGGCTCCCGTAGGAGTCCGGGTGAAGTCTTCCTTTTTGTTCGAGCCAATGTGAGGTTCTCCTCCCGTTCCCAGCTTGGCTGTGGGGGTGCGTTAGGGCGCTGTAAGGCCTCTCCCCCCATCCGGTCTAAAAGAATCGGGCCTTCGGCTTTGCTCATGTCAGGACGAGGTTCTCCTCCTGTTCCTGACATGGCTGTGGGGGCACATTAGGGCGTTGTAAGGCCTCTCCCCCCATCCGATCTAAAAGAATCAGGCCTTTGACTTTGCTCATGTCAGGACGAGGTTCTCCTCCTGTTCCTGACATGGCTGTGGGGGCACATTAGGACGTTGTAAGGCCTCTCCCCCCATCCGGTCTAAAAGAACCGGGCCTTTGACTTTGCTCATGTCAGGACGAGGTTCTCCTCCTGTTCCTGACATGGCTATGGGGGCACATTAGGACATTGTAAGGCCTCTCCCCCCATCCGGTCTAAAAGAACCGGGCCTTTGACTTTGCTCATGTCAGGACGAGGTTCTCCTCCTGTTCCTGACATGGATGTGGGGGCACATTAGGGCGTTGTAAGGCCTCTCCCCCCATCCGATCTAAAAGAACCGGGCCTTTGACTTTGCTCATGTCGGGACGAGGTTCTCCTCCTGTTCCTGACATGGCTATGTTTTAAGCGTTCGGTGGGGTCGTATCCAATCATAATAAATCCACGTCAGGTGGGAAGAGCACGTTAAGTAGAAAGAAAATTAGATTCAAGGCGAAATCGTAAGTGATATATTTACAGGTTTTTCGAGCTCCTCGATCGCGGGTGGCCCGCTCCTCCTTGAGGCCCTCCGGTGATGGAGTCGATGGTCCCGATGGGAGGCTGGTCCCCAGGTTGCTCCTCCCTTCTCGGCGGTTCAGGCTGTGGAAGGGCTCTTGGCCGGTCTCCCCTACCCTCAGGCCTGCGGCAGATGAATCTGTCAAGTCGACTTCGCCGAATGAGCTCCTCGATCTCGTCCTGGAGCTGGATGCATTCCTCTGTGTCGTGGCCGTGGTCGCAGTGGTAGAGGCAGAACTTATTGGGGTTGCACTTTTCGGGGTGTGTGCGCATCCTCTCCGGCCTAGGGAGTTGCTCCCTGACCTCCATTAATACCTGGGCCTTCGAGGCGTTGAGGGGGGCGTAGTTGCGGAATCTCCCTGGTGGGGAACCCCACCGAACCCCGCGGTCCGAGCTTCTCTGCCTACATGCCCGGGGTGGAGTATGGGCGTGCTTATACCCAGGAGGGGATCGAGAACGCGGCCGGACTTCCTTTGGCCTTTTCTCAACTGCGGGCTTACTCGAATCTCCCGCTTGCCGCTCCCTTGCTGTCTCTTCATCCTTCATTTTGAAGGCTTCTTCCGATCGGGCGTATCCCTCAGCCCGGGCCAGCAAATTGGCAAAATCCCTGAGGTACTTCTTCTCCAGGGAGAACAAAAGATCATTCTTCTGAAGGCCGCCTTTCAGGGCGGCCATGGCAACTGATTGGTCCAAGTTTCGGACCTCCAGTGCCGCGATGTTGAAGCGGTTGATGCAGACCCGTATGGACTTTCCTTCCCTCTGCTTGATGTTGATGAGGGACTCTGAACCCTTCCTGGGGCGCCGGCTGCTGACAAAATGGGCCACAAATTGGTGGCTCATTTGATCGAAGGAGAAGATGGTACCCTGTTTCAAAGCCGAATACCAGTTTCTCGCTGCTCCCTTCAAAGTAGATGGGAAAGTCTGGCATAAGATGGTGTCAGGAGCACCGTGAAGCAGCATCATCATCCGGAAGGCCTCCAGATGATCAACCGGGTCTGAAGTCCCGTCGTAGCTTTCGAATTGGGGAAGCTTGAAGTTTGGCGGGATCGGTTCCTGCATGATCGTTTGGGAGAAGGGAGGGTCAGTACAAATGTCCTCACCATAAGCGGGGGGCACATGACGGAGTTCTTCAATCCGCCGGTTCATCTCCTGGAGCCTCCGATCCAGGAAATCCTCTCGACTTCGAGTCTCGAGGGTCCTCTGGCAGAACGGGGGCAGGGATCTTCCAGGGGTGGAGTCATGGTCCGATTGAGGGCTCTCTACCCTCGGGTTTGTTTTCCCAGGAAGGACGGGGCGGCTGGCCCAGGTGGCCCGCCCCGCCATCGGGTTCTGGCATTCCGGAGATGCCCTTTCCGGGTGCGCTGATGCCTGCGGCTGCTGCTGCTGCATTGCTTGCACAGCTTCGACGAGACCTCTGACCTACTGTGCCAGCAAGTCAAACTGCTCCGCACCGACCGCCGCCGCTGGAGGAGGAGGAGGAGGAGGTTGAGAAATAGGAGGGGAGGCTGGAGCCTGAGATCTGGCCGCGGAGGCCGTGGACCGTCGCGTGAACGCCTTGCGTGGAGGCATCGAGTGTGGACCCAGCGGGGGAAAATAAGGAGTGGGTGTCGGAGGAGATGATCGGAGGCGGCTCCGTTGAACGCTCCTTTAAGAACAAGGGTACTGCGAAGGTTCAACCCCTTCCTCTAGCGCCAATCCTGTTGGTGCAAAAATCCACTTGCATCGGAGAAGCTGGAGTCGGGGAAGTCGCGGTCGCCGCCGGGACCTGCAAGGAAAGTCTAAATCGGAGGTGGGGTTGCTCCGGCAAGACCCTCCGACGCTCAAGTCAGTTCTCTGCCTCAACAAGAATGGAGCGCTCGAACGAAAAATTTAGCAGAGTTTTGAGATAAGAAATGAGCTTATAGAATAACGTATCTGGGTCCACCTTTTTATAGGCGGAGGAGGTAACGGATTAGTGGCGACATTTGTAACCGCCTGGTAGTGGGCTGCCCAGGGTCAGGCGGAATTTGCTGCGAAGAGTAGTGGAGTAGACCCGTGGCCATCACTGGGGTGTGCCACGTGGAATCTGCCGTGGGAAGTGGGGCGGCATTTGCTGTCGCATTTTGCCAGCGGATGGGAGAATCATGCGGTATCCGTTGCAGGAGGTGGAGCAGGATCGTGGCCATTTATCGTGGCCTGTCAGGTAGTAAAGGAGCCACGTGAGATCCATCGTAGGGAGCGGAACAGTGTTGCGACCGTTACTGCGGCCTGTCAGGGAGTGATGGAGCTGCGTGGAATCCACCGCAGGAAGTGGAGCAGGATCGTGGCTGTGATTGTGGCCTGGGAGTACAGATCTGTCGGCTGAAGTTCGGCTGTGGTCGGAGTCTGACCCCACGTAGGGGTCCGGGCGGAGTCCTCCTTGTGGTTGGGGTAGTGGGTGGAGCCCGGCTCCCGTGGGAGTCCGGGTGGAATCCCCTGCAATCAAAATCAGATGCAAAGTCCGGCTCCCGTAGGAGTCCGGGCAGAGTCCTCTGTAACTAAAGTCAGGTGGAAAGTCCGGCTCCCATGGGAGTCCGGACGGATCTTACCGGCAATCGGAGTCAGCGACGGAGCCCGACTCTTGTGGGAGTCCGGGCGGAGTCCCCCTTGCGGTTGAAGTTGTCGTCGGGGTCCGACTCCCGTAGGAGTCCGGACGAAGTCTGTCTGCAGCCGTTGGAGTCGAGGACGAAGCCTGGCTCCCGTAGGAGTCCTGGCGGAGTCTTCCTGCAATCAACGTTAAAGGCGAAGTCTGGCTCCCATAGGAGTCCGGACGGGGCTTACCAGCAGTTGATGTTGAGGACTGAGCCCAGCTCCCGTAGGAGTCCGGGCGGAGTCAACTTGAGGTCGGAGTTGTCGGTGGAGTCCGGCTCCCGTAGGAGTCCGGACGAAGTCTGTCTGCAGCCGTTGGAGTCGAGGGCGAAGCCCGGCTCCCGTAGGAGTCCGGGCGGAGTCTTCCTGCAATCAAAGTTAAAGGCCAAGTCTGGCTCCCGTAGGAGTCCGGACGGGGCTTACCAGCAGTTGATGTTGAGGACGGAGCCCGGCTCCCGTAGGAGTCCGGGCGGAGTCAACTTGCAATCAAAGTTAAAGGCCAAGTCCGGCTCCCGTAGGAGTCCAGACGGGGCTTACCAGCAGTTGATGTTGAGGACGGAGCCCGACTCCCGTAGGAGTCTGGGCGGAGTCAACTTGAGGTCGGAGTCATCGGTGGAGTCCGGCTTCCGTAGGAGTCCGGACGAAGTCTGTCTGCAGCCGTTGGAGTCGAGGACGAAGCCCGGCTCCCGTAGGAGTCCGGGCAGAGTCTTCCTGCAATCAAAGTTAAAGGCCAAGTCCGGCTCCCGTAGGAGTCCGGACGGGGCTTACCAGCAGTTGATGTTGAGGACGGAGCCCGGCTCCCATAGGAGTCCGGGCGGAGTCAACTTGAGGTCGGAGTTGTCGGCGGAGTCCGGCTCCCGTAGGAGTCTGGACAAAGTCTGTCTGCAGCCGTTGGAGTCGAGGGCGAAGCCCGACTCCCGTAGGAGTCCGGGCGGAGTCTTCCTTTGAGGTCGGCATTGTGGGCGGAATCGTTGATTCTGTTGAGGACTTCGGCTGTGGGTATTTTATACCCAACACTAACCAATCCATAACATCATGGGAGGGTTTCATTAAAGTATTCGTGAAGAAATATTTTCTACACCATAAGACTGTCAAATTTAGAAATGAAATTAATCAATTTTATCAATTAATTATCTGGTGAGTCTTTTTGGAAGTGCTTCAATCGCTTCAAGAACTTTTTGAGTCAATGCCCACATCATGGAATTGAGACTTAGAGACTATACCAAATCATTTATGAGAGACTAGACCCAAATTTCAGAACAATGTTAGAATCAATGTGCCAAAGTTAATTCATGAATAAAGAGTCTATAGAAGCCTGGCAATTTCTAGAGGACCTAGCATTTAAGAGTTTGCAATGGGAGATAAATAAAGAACCTGATAGACTCACACCTTCAAGAGGTGGAGTACACCAAGTTCAATCTTTCCTAGCTATTGAGGCCAAAATTGCTACCTTGATCTAAAGAATTGAAGCTTTAGAACTTCAGGGACACACCCAGATGAATCAAATATCAACATCCACTTGCAACGGGTATAATGCCACAGATCACACAATGAAAGTATGTCCCTTTTTGATGGGTCCAATCGAAAATGAGGTAGCACAGGTTAATGCTACTTATCATAGACCCACAAATGACTCCTATGCACCAACATACAATCCAGAATGGAGGAACCACTCTAATTTTTCTCAATTACAAAGGTCAAACTCAATTAGACCTGCCTTCAATCAGCCCAACCTTAGGCCCACTCAATCATCAAATAACCCACCAGGCTTCGACAATGATCAAAGACTTAACTCACTGAAAAGGGTTAGAGATTTTGGTGAAATCAACTTCTTACTGCATAAATATCTTCAATGATTTCATAAAAACCACAGGTAATTTCATACAAACCACGAGCCAGATTCTGATAGCAATACCCAAGTGATAGCCCGATTGGAGATGCAATTAGGACAGTTGGCTGCCACCATTAGTGAAAGAGAAAAAGAAAAATTACCAAGCCAACTAGAACCTAACCCAAGAGCCCAAACCAGTCAACAATCCCAACCTGAAGGTCGATTCAATCATGTAAATACAATTCACACCTTAAGGTCTAGGAGACAAGTAGATAATTATGTGGACACACACATCTGAAGATCAAGAAGAACCACTATCTGAACCATCTTATGAGTAATTGACCCATCAGAGCGAGTTTAAGAAGCCTGAATCAACAGAGGTTGACGAGCTACTCAAGTCACTCATAGAACCCATCTCAAGGTTCAAGCGAGCCAAGACATTAACTACCAATCCTATAACTCCTTTTTCAAATAGATTTAAGTCCAACAGACACTCAACCTATATGGATCAAATCTTAGAGATGTTTAACAAGTGAAAGTCAATATCCCTCTACTAGATATGATCCTACAAGTTTTCACATACGTCAAGTTTCTTAAAGACCTATGCACAAAGAAGAAGACCACCAATGTTCCCAAGAAAGCCTTCCTGACAACTAGTGTGAGCTTATACCTTTCAAGCCACATACCGATCAAATACAAAGATCTAGAGTCTCCTATAATTTCTTATATCATTGGAGAAACCATCACCGATAGAGCCTTCTTAGCTTGGGGGCTAGTATGAACATCTTATCTTATTCAGACTATGAAAATCTGGGGATAAGAGAATTAAAGCCTATAGAAATCATATTGCAATTGATAGATCGATTAATGAGGGTACTCAAGAATGTTATATAGGATGTGCTAATCAAGATCAGTAATTTCATTTATCCTGTGGATTTTGTGATCATCGAGATTGAACTAGTGTCCAATCCAAAAGATCATATCTCAGTCATCTTAGGAAGATCATTCTTAGCAACCACCAACACCCTAATCAATTGCCACAATGGACTCATGAAGCTCTCATTTGGAAACATGTCTATTGATCTTAATATTTTCGATCTTGAAAACAAAAGAGACCAACTCATTAACGTAAATCTGATCCAAGATGAGATTTATGAGCCCATTGATCTAAAAAAAGAAGATTTTAACTGCAATCTCTAGTTAGACCAAGAATCTAAAATTGCTTATGAAATTTTTACATCCAGTGACTAGAGAATTCATCCACAATGGCAACTATCTATCGAACCACTTGTAAAAATGGATGAATCAATATCCAAACCATCATTTGAGGAAGCACCGAAACTAAAACTCAAAATAATCTTCGAACACCTCAAATATGAGGTCCATCAGAAACCCTACCATAATCACTACATCAGACATAGATCAAATCTAAAAGAAGAAATTTTTAACCATTCTTAGAGAGAATTAGAAAGCCATAGGCTGGACCATGGCTGACATCAAAGAGATCAGCCCCTCGATCATCCAGCATTGAATTCATTTAGGAGAGGAATCCAAGCCAATTAGAGACCCCCAAAGGAGGCTTAACCCAACTATGAAGAAGGTAGTGAAGAAAGAGATTCTTAAGTTACCAGATAATAAAATTATCTATCCCATTTTAGATAGTTCATGGGTTAGCCCAATACAAGTAGTGCCTAAAAAGTTAGGGGTAACAATGATCCAAAACGAATCAATTGAGTTAGTGCCAATCAGAGTCCAAACTGGATGGAGAGCCTGTATTGATTACAAAAAATTGAATGCAGCCACAAGAAAGGATCATTTTCTCTTACCATTCATTGATCAGATGTTGGAAAGGTTAGCCAGACACGAGTTCTATTATTTTCTTGATGGATATTCCAACTATAACCAGATTTTTATAGCACCAGAGGACCAAGAGAAGACCACATTTACTTATCCATTTGAAATTTTTGCCTATAGACGTATGCCCTTTGGCTAATGTATTGCTCCATCTACTTTTCAAAGGCGCATGATCAATATTTTTTCTGATATGATCGAGAGATTTCTAAAAATATCTATGGATAATTTTTTCATCTTTGGCTCCACCTTCTTCGAGTGCCTACATCACTTAAGACTAATCTTAAAAAGGTGTAAGGAGAAACACTTAGTGCTTAATTGAGAAAAATATCAATTCATGGTCAAAGAAGGTATAGTACTGGGCCATGTTATATCAAAGAAGGATATTGAAGTGGATAAAGCCAAAGTAGATCTGATTGTAAATCTTCCACCATCCAAATCAGTCAAGCAAATCTTTCCATTTTTAGGACATGCTGGTTTTGATAGGAGGTTCATCAAGAATTTTAGCAAGATAGCTCGACCATTGACCAATCTTCTTGCTAAAGAAGTAAAATTTGGCTTCACTTTCGAGTGCCTTGAGTCATTTGAGCATCTTAAAAAGGCACTGATGTCCGCACCCATAATTGACCCACCTGACTGGACTCAACCCTTCGAACTCATATGTGATGCATCTGATTATGCCATCGAAGCCATTCTAGGATAGAGAATCGATTAGCTATTGTGAGTTATTTACTATGCTAGTAGGACCCTTAATGATGCATAGCTTAATTACTCCACAATTGAGAAAGAGTTCTTAGCTATAATCTTTGTTCTGAAAAAGTTTAGATCTTATTTGGTTGGGTCACACATCATTGTGTATACTGATCACTCAATCATCAGACATCTCTTGTCAAAGAAAGATACCAAGGCATGTCGATCCGATAGATTTTGCTTCTTCAAAAATATGACTTAGAAATTAGGGGCAAAAAGAAATAAAAAATATAGTAGCTGATCATTTATCTCGATTGACAGATGTACCTTCTAACGAACCATCAGTAAAAGAGTCTTTTTCTGATAAACAACTCATATCCATGACTATAGAATCATGGTATGCTGATATTGTCAATTACTTAGCCACTGGTAGGATTCTCTCTCACTGGACCACTTAGGATAAATACAAATTCTTTACCCAAGTATTTTATTTGGGATGATTTATATCTGTTTAAATAATATTCTGATCAAATCATGACAAAGTGTGCCCCAGACTATGAGATCAAAAGCATCTTGTCCTTTTGTCACGATCAAGCCTGTGGTGGCCACTTTGGATCCAAGAAGACTATCGCAAAAGTTTTTCAATATAGATTCTATTAGTCTAATCTATTTAAGGATGCACATGAGTACTGCAAAAGCTACGCTAGGTATTAATTAGTAGGATGGATCACAAAAAAAGATATGATGCCATTAAATTCATTCCTAATCGTTGAGATTTTTGATATGTGGAGAATTGATTTCATGGGATCATTTTCAAAATCTTTTGGAAATGAATATATCTCGGTGGTTGTTGATTATGTGTCCAAATGGGTAGAGACTATGCCATGTAGGTTGAATGACAGTAAAATTCTTATCAAATTGTTAAAAGAAAACATCCTTTTCCATTTTGAAATCCCTAGAGCCATTATAAGTGATTAGGAAACATATTTTTACAATCGATCCTTTGTATCTCTGATGAAAAAGTATAACATCACCCACAAGCTGGCCACACCCTATCGTTTACAAATTAGTGGGCAAGTCGATATTTCAATTCATCAAATCAAACAAATTCTAGGAAAGACTGTGAGCACCAATAGAAAAGATTGATCATTGAAGCTAGTGGATGCTCTTTGGGCATATCGCACTGCCTTCAAAATCAATTTAGAAATATCTCCTTATAGGCTTGTATTTGGTAAAGCGTGTCACTTGCTAGTCGAGCTTGAACATAGAGCTATGTGGGCCATCAAAAAGTTGAACATTGACCTAGACGAGGCTGAACAATATATGAAGCTATAAATTGATGAACTAGAGGAAATCAGGAATGAGGCATATAAAAATACCAAGATATACAAAGAACCAACTAAGATATTTCATGATCAAGCAATTCTTACAAAATTATTTTTATCTAGTTCAAAAGTTCTTTTGTATAACTCTAAGCTACATTTATTTTTTAAAAAATTTAGATCTAGATGGATAGGGCCCTTTATAGTAAAAGAAATTTTCTCATATGAGGCTGTAGAGATCGAGAATCCAAGTAATGGTGCCATTTTGAAAGTTAATGGATAATGATTGAAATCATTTTGGAGCTACCTACTGAAGTTATGGAGGAGGTCATAGTTCTCTATGAGCCATTTATACTGACTGATTCTGTATCAAAAATTTAGTCCGATTGAAGATTTTAAACTTAGCACTTTTTGGGAGGCAATCCAAACTTTTTTATTTTCTCTAATCCTTTGTTTTACTAATTTTTATTTTTTTAAAAATAATAGATCGCTCTGCATGGAAGCATCTATCAACAAACGAGTATAGTTACTCCAGGTGGTATCTCTCTTTGTTTTATTTACCTTTTTCTACTTTATTTTTCTTACTCCATTGAGGATAATGAAAATTAAGTTGGGGGGTGAGGGTAATAAAAAAAAATAAAGTCTTCGAATAATTGAGTATTTAATAGTTATGCACATGATTATTCTAGATTTGAGTTGAATCAAGTAAATTTTGAAACAAACAATTGATGTTCATCTAAAAAATTCTTGAGATATCAAGGGATCAAATATTAAAAAAATCTAATAAATAATTAAATCTAGAATAGAAATTATTCTAGCATTCCTAACTCTTCCTACTAGTATCAAAGAAGAGTCCATTTTTTATAAGCATAAATAGAGTATCTATATGTTTCTTCATAAAAAATAAAAAAATAAAATATAAAAAAATGGCAAGTTCTAAATATTGGTCTTCCATTGAGTAATCAGACCTCTTTGCCTCAGGAAGCATTGATATTTGCATCAAAAAGTGGGCAACATGAAGATGTCTCTTTTTTTTTTAAAAAAAAAAAAGAGGGAAAAAGAGTTACTTTGCACTTGTTTGTATTAAAGTAGATAATTTGCAGATGAAAGTAAGAGTTGATCTAGAAAAGACTCGAAAATAATTTTTATTCTTTATTTAACCACCATATTAGTGAATATTAATATCCCTATGACCTATCTCAATAATGTTCTTCTGAATATCAACAGACTGTTTAGAAAATTACTTGATAAAATATCTATTTCAAAGTATGACGGTATCTAACACTAATTCCTTTCTTTACTCGAAGACAAGCAAAGTTCAAGTTGGGATATGATTAGTATAATAAATATCCCAATAAAAACATCAAAATATATACTAATTGATCTTTATTTTTTAAGAATTAATATTTTTACTCGTATTTTGCAGAAAAGATGATCGCCAATGCAAAGAGTCTGATTCGTAGGTTAAAAGGAAGAAAATTGAGAGCAAATCAGACTCAAAACAGATTCCAAATGAAGATCCAAAGTCAAAAGAAAAAGAAAAGAAAATAAATAAAAGAAGAAGAAGCCCAGAAGATTGGTCCAGCCCAAACCGCGCGGTCCACGTGCAGTCCATGCACAAAACCAGCCAAAGTGATCCATGGGGGTCTACAGCAACAGTGATCAGTTCACAGTCGGTTCATAGATTGGGTATATGTGCAGTCCATAGCTATAGGGAGGCGGGTCTTTTTATCATGGTGCATGGGAAATGGGGCTGGATTTTGCACTATTAGATGGTTGGGTGCAATCTTCATGCTGATCGGATGGTCCATAGTAGTTGTCGGTTGAGAACTAAACAGAAGCATTTTTCTTTGCACCATCCGATGGCTCCAATTAGATCTAAGGCGAGATCCAATGGCCCATGTTGATTTCGATGGAGATTAGGTGTTGGGCTATGGTTTTTTTTTTTGCATGATCTCATGCATATGATAGTGATCTGATGGTTAGAAGGCTGAGACACGGTTGGGATGCGAATTCATGAGTAACTAGGAGTTTGCGGATGGCCAGGACTCTGGAGATGTTGCGCTCTATAAAAGGGAGGCATTGTGGACAATACAGACAAAAGAAAGCGAAAGTAGGGAAGCAGGCAACAGTGCAAGCGGCAACAGTCTTCTATATTTTTTATTTATTTAAGTATTTATTTAGGAGAGAGAAAAAGAGAGAATATGAAGGAAGAGCTGAAGATCTCTATGCATGGCTAGACACCTCCAACTCAAGAATATGATGAAGCCTGTAAATAAATTTTTATTTTTTTTATATTTAATTTTTATTCAATAAACTTATGCTTCTATTTCATATCTTTTTATTTTTTAACATATTAATCTAGTCTATACGGTCTATACCCTCTACAGACGTGCCGTGATCTCTAGATACGGTATGTGCCTAGGAGAGATAGATCATAGTATGTTAGATTAAATCTTATATCTTGTAATTAGATTTAGATAGTTTATACTTCAAATAAACAAGCTGTGATCTACGGATATGGTCTGTACCTCTCAGAGATAAACTATACTAATAACCTAATCACAAGTATTAATATTGCAACATAAAAAAAGAAGAAAATAAAATCTATTTTGCATGATAGATTCAAAATTTTTGGATTATCTCTTTGACTTATTTTCATTCACAAATTACTTTAAACTTACAGTTTAATTTATTTTATTTTATTTTTAAATTCTTTCACAATCAATTCTTTTTTATTACTTTTTCATAAAATAATTATCCTAGATCTCCATGGATATAATTTTGACTCACCCTATTTATATAGTTTAAGTTAATTTTTATTCTTGACCATCTACGACAGCGATCGGTTTGCCTTTCTTGGGGCTTTCTTTGAGAATTGTATATTCTAGGATGGAGTCGGCTAATATTTGTGCCTTGATGGAAGGATGAGGTCGAAATTTTATATCAAACTCTATAAGCTCAATCGCCCATTTTGCTATCCGACCTATTGTGTTCGACCAATGTAGGACAGGTTTCAAAGGCTGATCGATTAAGAACACTATAGTCTGGGCCTAAAAATAGAGTCATAGCTTTCGAGCTGAAACCATAAGGGTGCATAGATCAGCTTCTCAAGCCTAGTGTATCTGATTTCTACATCACGAAGAGTTTTGTTGATATAATGATTGGCCTTTGCTTCTTGCCTTTTTGCAGACGAGCACTGAGCTTATTGCAGTTGGCGAGACTACTAAATAAAGATATAGCTTTACATCCAACGTCAGCTTGTTAAGGAGTGGTATAGAACTAAGGTAACTCTTCAGTTCTTCAAATGCCTGCCAACTTTCTTCAATCCAATCAAAGTCTTTTGGTTACCTAAAATCTTGAAGAAGGAGAGGCAGTGCTCAACTGATCTGGAGATGAACCATTTGAGGATGGCTACCTTATTCGCAAGGCACTAGACTTCCTTTATGGACTTTGGTGGGTTCATTTCTTATACGATCTTGATCTTCTTGGGATTAGCTTCAATGCTTTGGTGTGAAACCATTTAAAGCTGAGAAACTTTACTGAGGTGACCCCAAAAGCACATTTCATCAGGTTTAACTTCATCTGATATTTGTGAAGAGTGGCAAAGATTTCTTTGAGATCGATGATATGGTTTTCTAAGGCTCTACTTTTAACCAATATATCATCCATGTACACCTCCATATTACATCCAATTTGTTCTTTGAAGATTTTATTTATCAATAGTTGGTTGATGGCACCTACATTTTTTAAACCAAAGGGTATAACCCTATAAATAGAAGAGACCCAATTAGTAATAAAAATAGTTTTTTTCTCATCTTTAGACATCATCCGAATTTGATTGTAGCCAAAAAGGCATTCATGAAGTTGAGAAGCTCGTGACCCGATGTGGTGTCCACCAATTAACTGATTTGAAGAAGGAGATAGCTGTCTTTTGGATAAACTTTATTCAAGTCAATGAAGTCTATGCAGATTCATCACTTTTCGTTCATCTTTTTTATGAGGACTACATTCGTGAGCTAGTTTGGGTAAGTCACCTTTCTGATGAAGCCCGCACTGATTAATTTGTCAACTTCTTCAGCGATATCTTTCTGTCACTCTGGGATGAAGTTTTACTTTTTCTATTTGATGGATCTATATTAAGCCGATGTATCATGACTTTAGGTTTGATACCCAACATGTTGGCAAGCGACCAAGTAAAGGCATTGGTGTTTTCATACAAAAAGGAAGAACCTAGTTTCTTGTTACCTCATCTAGGTTGGATCTGATCCAAACCATATGTTCCTCGTTCCCATCTTCTAGGGGGACAGTGATGAGGTCCTCCACTGGCTCCCTGCATTCTTCAGTCAGTTCATTGTTGGTGTCCAGCCATTCGATATAAAGGAAGAGCATTGGGTAGTTTCACTCTCTAAAGGGCAATCGTGTAATGTTGGCATGCTAGCGCCTTATCTCCTTGGATCTCTCTGACCTAGTGCCTTGTTAAGAACTTCTTCAGCAGATGGTATGTCAACACCATAGCTAAAAGAGCATTCAACCCTGACTACTCGAGGATGGCATTGTATGCTGAAGGTGCCTTAACAATCAAAAAGTTGATTTGGGTAGTGGACCATCGGAGCTCCCGATTAGCAATGACTAGCAAGATGATGACCCCTTCGACGAGTACAGCATCTCTGGTGAAGCCTACGAGAGGAGAATCTAGCTTGCCTAATCGATCTGAGAAAATATTTATTTTGGAGAATGTGTCGTAAAATAAAATATTGATCAAGCTTTCATTATCCACCAACATACGACGTACATCATGAAAGAAGAGTGCCCTATAAGCCAATCGCAAGTGTGTTGCGATGAAACTTTTTTTTATAATTTTTCAACTCATGAAATGATATTTATTATTTGAGGTATTGATTCATCATATTAGCTGTATCTTATTATATCTAAGATTATGATGAACCCCAAAGATTAAGATAATAGTTTTAGGAGACATGAATGGGTCATGCTAGTGATACCTAAAATTTTAAAATCCTAATCTTAAATATTTCTGATCGTAGGAGCATTGAGTCAGAGATCAATATTCCAGATAAATTGGTACATCTTATGTATGCTCGATGGAGAGGATAGCAGATCTCACTAGCCACTTGTGTGGGATACTAATAAAAAGATGTGGATGCTCATTTAAAAAATGAGTCCATTGAATTGACTCGATGAAAGAGAATATCTTATGAAAGTTTTACTTGTATATCAAAGATGGTTCTCTAAGTGAGAGTTGTGCAAGTGATCCTTAGGCCAAGACCACTGTAGAATCTTATGCACATGAACCCATATTTTGGTTCATACCCAGGCATGGCATTAAGATATGTACGGGGTGTTCTGGATATGGTGGAGTGTATATGAAAGTCGTGAATAGGTCAACATGGAATCGAACACTCCTAGTAAGAGGATATCGCATCTTGTGTATTCTCAATCCTAGATGACTTGAAAAAAATCTTTGACCAAAAGCAGAAAGGAGATTAGAAAGAGTTTCTAATACTTCTTCATTGGAGTCATCATTGGTTAATTGAAAATTGATATAAATATGTGTTTGAGTTTGACATGATTCCATACTCATAAACATATTCAGGATGTAGGGATGATCAAAGGATTGAATTGTATGGTAACTTGCCACTGAAGGATATATTTGATATTTTTATCAAAATTTTATATCTTCTGAATAATCATGATATGTTGCTAGACATCAATCTTAATTTATAAATTTTTGATCAAATTAAAGAGTTTAATTCGATCGCCAATTAGAAAGGATTATAATTATTGTACTCGGGTTAGCTCGATTGGATCTAAATCGATTAGATTGAAATCTAATCAAATTTGGTCAACTTATATCTGAATTTACTACTAGCTAGATGTGAAACCTAATGGGTCACACATATATAGAAATTGGCCAAGGACCTTTTTGAAAATGGTTGATTGAAATTTTGAATTTAATCAGGACTCCGATAAGCATGCTAGCACGTGTGGAACCCTTGCTCCTTTGGAGGTCAATTTGGTCTCATCCCTTGCTAATTAGCTAGCCCAATTTAGTAGGTATTTAGGTCAGGTCGTGTCACCTAGAACAAATCTAAATTGGGGCACCACATCCCATTTTAATGCCAATTATGAAGAGTCCAAGTTGTGAAGGACTCTTGGTGCAAAATAGGTTTTGCGTACCTGTATTGGCATGGGTAGAAGAAAAGAGTCCTTCTGACATGGGATTATAATATGTGTAGCAACCCATATCACCCTCCATTCTCTGGTGCACATCTTAAAGAATGAGATGTATTTTTTCTAAAATTTTTGAGACAGAGAAAAATTAGAAAAAGGAAGGAAGTCTCTCACGTGCGCGCAGAAGCATCGCATCTCTCCGAGATTTGGAGAGTCTTTCTCCTCATCAAATACTTTTATAATAAAATTATTTTTGGTAATAACTTTTATATTTGATAATCTATTTTTGATAATTTTTTTGGAATTTTTTCTGACTTATCTGGATGCCAAACGGACACCATAAGTTCTTCTTCATGCCTGTGCGCATGGTGATCAGACTTCGTATGAAAGGATGTGAGAACACATCCATTTGTGGAAATTTTTATCCACTCATTATATGTTCTAGAATTATGATTGAATCCTCTATCCACATGAATTTTTGAGATTTTTTTTGATTTGAGAAGGGATGTGAAAATGTCCCTTCTCTGGTCGTGAGTGCAAAGCAGGGTGCTGATCAACGTATCATTAATAAGGGTCTTTCTATTTGAAGAAACTCATATCTCTGATAATCAGATCAGATAAGCCTCTTGGATAAGATGCATCCTCTCTTTTGGCATCCCTTTAGTGGCTATAAATTGGTCGGGGCACTGGATGTCTGAGGTACTCAAAAAAAGAGTTTTCAATTTTGTCTCTGTTGCTCTCTTTTCTTTCTTACAACCTATCTTAGTTTTAGGACAAGGCTTTAAGATTTAAGACAAAGCCTTATCTGGTCCTAACAAGGGTTGTGAGGGTCCTAAAGAAGGAGGATCAGAAGTTCAGAGGAGGTTCTGAGAGGATGGAGTCAGTTTTTTAGAGAAACCTGATCAGTATGAGGCTAGTCGAGTTCTAGTGGCTAGAACTCTTGAAGTAAGGTAAAGAAAGAGTGCTGTCCTTGGTTCAGTTTTCGTGTGGATCACCATTAGAGGGCGGACACTTGGATGTCTTATGAAAATTAGGATTAGTGCTATAGGTATTCTTCTTATCCTAATTTATATTTATTGTACTTTGATTATTATAGTCAAGGGTTTCTGGGCATTGGGATTTTCGGTGCATCGGATGTTTTGAATAAAAATTTTAAACACCTAATCCTTTCGCTGCACCACCAAAATCTAACAGTGATATCAAAGCCTACCTTGATCTATATAATTAAAGATTAAATTATTATCTTGATTGTGATCAAGCATGAATTTTTAGTTTGGTTCAAGTCGGCTCAAGGGTTGAACCCGATTGAACATCCAAACCCTACTATGTCTTAGAGATATGTTTTAAATATAAAATGCATGATGTATGTCTAGAATTTTTTTAGTAGCTTAGTACTCTAATTGAGGTTCATCACTAGGCCATTTGGTCATAAGAGCAAGTAGGGTTCAGAGACTCTCTCTTCCTATTCAATAGGATACTCTTATGGCATATAGGGATGCCACTGTGATGTCCTAAGAAGAAGAACCGCGAAAAGAATATTTTGTATTCATGCATGTTATTAGAACTTCATGCATATGTGATATGCTTGAGATACTTAATTATAATCATATTGAATGATTATGATTTCATATCTTAAAGATATGAATAGATGCCATGATTAGTTGTTATGATTATTAAGATATAACTATAATAGTGCATCATTATGATTGAATTAGGATGTGCTTGAGATCATTAAAGCCCTCATAAAAATTATATTAAGTCGTAGTGTTATGAATCAGTAGCCAATCTATTTTTTGAATCAATTAATCAATTGGTGTCTAAGGAGTGTTTCAAGTGCGGTGGTTATTTAATTGGTTCCATTGCTGGCCTGGTCAATTTTATTGGTGTCTAAGAAAAACAACGGGGGGATCCCCACCAATCTTAATATTTTTCTAGCTAATTGAATTAGTTCGAATCTTGAATGAAGATAGCTCAGTATTTAGAACACTACATATGCCTTCCTTCATGCCTAGTCAATATCCTGTCAAAAACTATAGTAGGTTTGTTGAGATATCTACAAAACTTACTATGAAGATTGATGTGGGTTTGTCTTGGTGCATATTATATGCTTTACGACATATTTAGATATGTTGCTTTATTGTGATATCCATAAGGACAGCATTTTTCAGATATGGCTGTATAGAATGAAGGGTCTGACTTAACTAAAAATACTATAGTTTGTTGTGATATCTATGAGTATTTTTTAGAGGTAGGTTATGTTGAGAGTTGCATGAGATACAATTGGATAGATTTTTTTATCTTTGAACTCATTGAGATTTATTATGATATCCATAAGGCTTCACTGAGGAATTAGGGTCTCAACCCCATTAAGAAATCAAATTAGGGTTTCTCGTTTACTATAGGAGCAGGCTATGGTATCCGATAAAATTATGAGAGACATAACTAGTTTAAAAGTCCTCATCTAATTATGCATGTCAAACATGAGTGGATTGCTTATACTATTATTTTTTATTTATATAGATTTAAGTCTACATTATGGCTTCTTTATTTTCATTGCATGATACCATAAATAAAAATATATTGATCGATCCAACTCTGTGGAATGGTTGAAGAACTTGCAAATAAGGTTTGTATTGGAGAAGAACTCTGATATTCTGGATATTCCTGATCTTGGGAAGGTCAGTAATAATGAGAAGGCAAAAGATGTCCATATGGATATTAACTGTATATTTTGTAGTAAGTTTGGATATTGGAAGTATAATTGCAAGAATAATCTTACAAGTTTGAAGCAGGATGCAAGTATAGTACCAAAAGGTGTGTATATGATACAAATCTATTTTTTTATTGAGTGACTCAGATTCTGATATTTGGATATTAGATATCACCTATGGATCATATATTTGTAATTCATTACAGCGACTACAGAATATCAAAGGTCTGAAAAGAGGTGACCTTGAGCTCTATGATGCAAGTGGAGAGTCCATTAGCGTAGAGGCTATGGAAACCTGTATGCTTGATTTGCCTTTGGATAAAATTTTAGAATTAAAAGACTATTATTACATATCAAAGGTCATTAGAATATTATTTCTACACCTTTGTCATTAGAAATATTATTTCTACACCTTTGTTGTAAAAACAAGGTTATGAAATAAGGCTAATGGAAAATGGATGCTCCATTTTTTTTCTAATGAATATTATGGCAGTAGTTATATTGATAACAATCTTTTAATTCATGCACTCAATAAAAATATTTTTCATATTGAAAGAAATATGAAAAAAAGAGAGAAGATGTGAATGTCACATATCTCTGACATTGTCTCCTTGGTCATATTAGTAAGTCAAAGATTAACAAGTTATACAAAGAAGAATTTTTTGACCCATATGATTATAAATCATTGAAAACTTATAAATCTTTTTTCATGGGTAAGATGACCAAGACTCCATTTTTTGGATATGGAGAGAGGACGAATGAGTTGTTAGTTCTAGTACATATGATGTATGTGGACCAATGACAACTCAGGCTAAAGAAGGATACTTCAATTTTATCATCTTTACGGAAGATTTATCAAGATTCGAATATGTGTATCTTATGAAAAATAAATTCGAAGCCTTTGATAAGTTCAAAGAGTATCAATGTATGATCGAGAAACAAACTAAAAAAAATATCAAGGTTCTTCTATCTGATCAAGGAGGAGAATACTTATCCAGTAAAATTTTTGATCATCTTAAAAGTAAAGGTATTCTCTCTGAATGGATCCCTTCTTATACACCCCAGTTAAATGGTGTAGCAGAAAGGAGAAATTGCACTTTGATGGATATGGTGCAATCCATAATATCCTTCACTGATCTTCCAATATCTTTCTAGAGATAATGCCCTAGAGACAGCCACATACATATTAAACAGAGTGCCTTCAAAGTTTGTTGCAAGCACACCATATGAAATATGGAAGAAAAGAAAATCTAATCTTAAACATCTTAAGACTTGGGGCAGTCCTGCTTATGTCAAAATTATTTTTGAACATAAGCTTAGTAATGGATACTACTTCTACCACCTACTGAACAAAAGATGTTTGTTAGTAGGCACGCCACTTTCTTGAAAAATAAACTCATCCAAGGAGGCAGTGGGAGGAATATTGAACTTACTGAAGTTCATGATCTACAAATCGATCCAGAAATATTAGTGGTTGGACTACAAGAAGAACCTCAATCAGAAGTACCTAAAGATGAGGTACATCCACAATATATACCTCCTCTCCGAAGGTCAGATAGAGTGCATCATGCACATCTGAGATTTGATGACAATATGATCAACATCATTCAGGATGATAATGTTAGATGTGTGTCCTAGATACCAGATTGGCTGATACATTTCTGTACAAATCTAAGGGTAAATTTATAATTTTGACTATAAATCAATAAATGGGTTATTCTTCTATCACATTGTGTACATTGTGTCTGTGATACATCTTTTGAGTTAGTAAGAATGTTAATTCATATTTTCAAGAGTTAAAAATTTAAGGTATGAATTTACATAACTAACTCATAAACAGCTCCTGACCATAGGATCATCACGAGGATGGTGATCGATCCGGAAGGTTGGTGCACGATCATTTTTTTAGGATAGATGTGTCTTAAGTCTACAGTGTGGAGACACCGGAGTGAGAGTACAGATATTCGTTGAGAACGAGAGTACTGAGCGTGACCACCTCGAGCAGTCATAAGGAAGTCTACCTTCTCATCGATGACTAGCTCGATACTGCAGTTGTGTGTCTAGTTCTTTGACCTGAGGAGCATCGACAGTTCACCTTGAGTGTGTTATAGTTTGACTACACTATAACTCGATCTCCTAACCATTCAAAATTCTGAAGTGTATGTTGGCTGTAGCATATTCATTGTAGGAACCAGATCGTACCAAGATGGGACCTATCAACCTCGGTAGATGAGAGGAGTAGTCCTATGATGATCGAAAGATCGAGTCTTTAAGCCCATGGCCATGACAGAGTGAAATAATAGAAAAAATTTTCCATTAAACTTTCACATCAGACTCGGATCAATCGATTGATTCATATGACTGATGTTGGATTTGACGAGTTCAACTTAATCTAATTCAGTCGGGACTCATGATAGAGAAACTCAATCACACAGATAGCTGCACCGAGAGGTTCATCTTTAGTTCTTATGGGTTGCCACCATATACTGCTAGGTGTCACTGGTGGATTTTAGAAGCAATTAGAATGATCTTGATGATCGATCATTCTAATTGTCTGAATCAGAAGAGTTCTGATCCGTTGAAAGGAGTTTCGATGATGTCGATGATGAGATCATGACATGTTTCATTACCATACAAAATTGAACCTAACTGGGTCACACAAATAAGGGTTAGGGTCTGGATGTCATCAATTGGGCTAACCCAATTGATTTGGATAAGATCCAATTAGGTTCAAGAAAATCGTGCTAGCACACGATTGAGCCTAACTTTCTCCTCATGTAATCTTTTCTGTCTCTACTGAGCCAAATATGATTTGACTCATCCAGAGAACCTTGGAAAGATTTTTTTCAGTCTAAATGAAGCTTGTCCAGCTCAGAAAAGGCTTGTCTTAATTCATGAGGTGAATTTAAGATAAGCACCTGCTAATTCCTGTCACCTGCCAATTTTATTTTAGGATATTTGTCAAAAGTTGACATATGGGTTTTAAATTGAAGGCCACTTGGCAAGAGCTTATTGAAAGATTTTTGTGGAGCCAAACCACATCAAATTGGGCACCATAATTAGATTATGGCGTGAGCCCAATTGGATTAAGTGGGTGCCCTAAGTGGATAAGATTGGAGAGTCTTGATAAGATTGGACTCTTTGGCGCCAACCTCTCTTTGTCCTAATCCAGTGTTGGTGCCAACTTTGAGATAAAGGCTTGGGTTCTTATCTGATATGATCAGATGATATCAAGCAATCAATCAAAATTTTTCTAGAATTTATTAAAATTTTTTGATTGGTTGAATGATGTGGCACTGCGTAGCATACAGGGTCTATATAAACCCTTTTGCGCCTAGGATTTTAGGCTGAAGTTGTTTTATGCACCAAACCCAATAGCTGCTGCCCCCTCCCTTCTTCTCCACATCCTCCCTACTCTCCTATCTCCCCTCTTCACATCCATGGAGTTGGACCTTCATCTGGTGTAAGGAAAAGGCATGGTGATGCCTGGAACAGGAAGGTTGCAGGACATCTTTTACAGGCTGCTACTCCAACTTCAGAAGGTGTTCTGAAGTACTTTCAAATCAGATAGAGATCTGATTTTTAGAGCGTAGATTCACAAGGAGAAGACATTCCAAGTTCTACTTGAGTGGATACCGGTAGAGGCCATACGCTTGTATGGCTACATCAGAACCTCGGGCTGTGCTGAGATCATCTATAGGATAATCAGATTACCTTTGAGGTATGTCTATACTTCTCATATTTTTAGATTTAATTTTATATTTTAAATATCAAATAATAAAATTAAATCTAACAAATATTAGATCTAAAATAGTATAAGATAAAATTTTTAAATTATTCTACCCCAAATTTGATGAAATCTGGAAGATCCTACAAAGGAAAAAGATGATTTTTTCTTCAACTGGTATCAGAGCCAGGTTTATGGCTCAGTTTCAGATCTAATTTAGATCTAATTTTAATTTTAATTTATTTGATATTAAAAATTTTAGATATCACATCAGATATGATAGGATCTGAAATCAAAATATTTAAAATTAAATCTAATAAGATCTAACATGCATGAGATGCATGACTAGACTAGGATTAGTTGAATCCATGAACAGTCTTAAATTTTATATTTTAATGAGATTAAAATATAAATTAAATCTAATTTATTCTCTATTTTTCTAATATTATAAGTGTTATAATTAGATAAAAAAATAAAAAATAAAATTTTAATTTTTTCATAAAATTGATCTGTTGCATGCTTAGACTAGTTGTAGAATTGTTCCAGTAACTTATCTAGAATAGATTTAATTTTTAATAGTTTAATTTAAATCTTATTTTTTAGATATTATATGTGATGTATCAGATCTGAAAGCATGTTAATTAGATCAATTTTTGATACATGAGATGTATGCAAAGCATGTATTAGTTAGATTTTAAATTGTATATGAGATATGTAAATTTAGATCTAACTAGTATTGTAGTTAAATTTATATTTTTGATTAAGATGTTTCTAATGGCCGTCTGGTCATAAGAATGAAGTAAGATTTTAAGACCCTCTCTTCTCATTCAATGGGGTGTTCTTATGACGTGTAGGGGTGCTGCGCGTTCATCCTTAATCAGAAATCAAAACTTACTTTTCTGCAAAACCCTAAGATTTATTTTACATATTTTATTTATGAACTCAAATTTAATTAATAAATTAAGTTTATGAAATCAATTTAGTCTAAAATTAAGAATTTTAGATCTAAGATATTTTTATAAAATTGGGTTCGGGCTTGGGTAGCTCAATTAGGTCTAGCAGTTGATCAAACCGAATCAAGAGTTAGTTAGGTGGGATCATGAAAGCTAATAATTGATCAGCCTAATAGGATTAAGTCTGGGTCAAAGTTGAATCACATTTAGATGTGACTCAATCAAGTTAAGATCTAATTTGGCTCAATGGTTAGAGTCTGGATTGTAGGCTAACCCAATTGGTTCTAGTTTGACAATTTGATATCTAAGGTAAGTTGGGTAGATGCGATCGACTGGTTTTTAATTGGAAGCTACTCGACTCGAATGCATTCTTGTCGAGTTAATGGCATATCCCTTCCACTAGTCTCACTTACCTAGCCATATGTATCGATTCAGTTCTGATTTGAGGTGGCTAACAATTCGAGCTAACCCATGCCACTAGGTTAGTCATAATTGTTATGACTATGTCAAGTCAAGTTTAATGAGACCTAAATCAAATCTTCCTAAGAAAATATTAAGTCTAGGTCTTCCACCATTGTAGATGTGCGGGTTCTTCCCGGGGTTGATTGTTCTCGGCTGGTTACAGTGGCTCAGTTGCATCGAAAAATCACAACCATATCCATTAGGCATTGGATGCTACGAATTAGAGGATGGGTTGGGCTCAATATTCTGGATACAATGAGAGACCCAATCAAGAATCTAGTTCATGTAAATGGTGGGTTTGACTTAACTAAGGATTGGAGCAATATCCCGGACACGGTGAGCTTCGTGAATTAGAGACCAAGTTTTGGGTGTACCATGATTAGAGAATCATTGGATAAGAGTTGTCCACTTATCGATTGACCCATCATCAATAACTGTTAGGTGAGGTGATGAGCCAGTCGGTGAGACCGCACCACCCACTAGAAATCACTGATCATGGAGATTTTCACATCTCTACTAAGGGAGTGTAGGGATTTGAGAAAATAGTGGGAGCCTAATTTGTTTAAAAATGAAACTCCTAAATAAATTGGTTAAGTCTGATTATAAAATTTAACTAGAAACTTTCGACTCTCTACAGGAAATATGTCTACCTCCAACCCCCTGACCAAAATACTAGACACTCACAGATTGACTGGACCTAATTTCAAAGACTGGTTGAGAAACTACAGAATTATTCTGGATTTCAAAAAATTGACTCATATCCGGGACCAGGACCCACCTGCCATGCCAGCACGTCCGACTGCTGAACAGAGAGCATCTCTGAAAAAGTGGATGGATAATGATAAGAAAGCAAGGTACTACATGTTGGGTGTAATGTCTGATGACTTGCAGCGCCAACATAAAAATATTTTGACTACCCACCAAATGTTGGCTCACCTACAAGAGTTGTTTGATGAACAGAGTCACACGGTTAAGTATCAAATCTGTTAAAGACTTTTTAAGGCCAAGATGTGTGATGGGCAGTCAGTCCAAGATCATTATTTGACAATGATCAAGGATCTTGAGGAGCTTGAGAAGCTCGGTATCATCTTAGACAAGGATTTTTAGATTGATGTGATCCTTCAATCCTTGTCTGATGCATATGATCAGTTCATCATGAACTTCCATATCATAAGATGCAGTGTACCTTGGTCAAGTTAATGAACATGCTGGTTACGACTGAACTTTCTATGAAGGATTCAAAAGGCTCAATTCTTACTGTGGAGCAGACTTCTTCCAAGAGAAAGTCTTTTGGAAAGAAAAAGAAGTCTGCAAAGAAGCAGAAGGTGGATGGGAGGAAAAAGAAGACAGAACTGAAGAAAAAGGCTGCTAAAAAAGGAAAATATTTTCACTGCAAATCAGACGGCCATTAGAATCGAAACTGTCCTCAGTACCTGGCCACCCTAAAGAACAAGAAGGATGATCCTTCTGGAGGTATGTTCATTTTAGAATCTAACCTTACGATTTCTTTTGCATCCAGTTGGGTGCTTGACTCTAGTTCTAGTGCTCATTTATGTACTTCTATGCAGGATCTTGAGGAGAGCAGAAGGCTGAGGGATGGAGAGATAATCCTACGCATCAAGAATGGAGCAAGAGTTGCTACTGTGACCGTGAGAACCTACCCTCTGTGATTACTGTTAGGATTAGATTTAGTTTTAAGAGACTATTATTATGTGCCTGCAGCAAGCAAGAATTTAATTTTTGTTTCATGTTTAGCACAAGAAGGCTATGTGATTAGCTTTCATAAGAACCATTGTAACATTTTTTATGAAAATAAAAAAGTTGCAAATGGTTTTGTCATTAACAGTCTCTATCAGTTACATGTTGATGTATCTGTATTTAATATCGAGCAAAATGTGAATGCCATAGGAATTAAAAGGCCTAGAGATAGTTTAAATAATAGGTATCTGTGGCACCTAAGGCTAGGTCATATAGCGAAAGACAGGGTTAACAAATTGGAAAAATTCGAACTATTGAGTCCGTTGACTTTCGAGTCATATCCAGTTTATGAATCATACCTTCAAGGCAAAATGACCAAGCTTCCTTTTGTGGGACATGGGAAAAGGGCCACAGACCTACTTGCCCTAGTACATACGGATGTGTGCGGCCCATTTGATGTACCGGTTAGAGGCAACTACATCTACTTCATTATCTTTACTGATGATATGTCTAGGTACGGGTATGTGTTCCTAATGAAACATAAGTCTGAAGCTTTTGAAAGGTTCAAAGAATTCAGACATGAGGTAGAAAAACAAACAGAAAAGCCTATTAAGGTTCTTCAATCAGATCGAGGAGGTTAATACCTTAGTCAGGAGTTTCTAGACTATCTTAAGGATAATGGTATAGTCTCTCAATAGACTCTACCTGGAACGTCTCAACTCAACGGAGTTTTAGAATGAAGAAATCGGACCCTATTAGATATGGTCCGCTCCATGATGAGCTTCACGGACCTCCCTGAATTTCTTTGGGACATTGTCTCATGATAGCAATTTATGTATTGAATAGGGTTCCATCTAAAATCATTCCTACCACACCATATGAGATATGGCATGGTAAGAAGCCAAGTCTGAATTATCTCAGAATTTGGGGTTATCCGGCTCATGTCAAGAGACAGCAGACGGATAAGTTAGAGTTCAGGTCTTTTAGAGCTCGGTTCATAGGATATCCTAAAGAGTCATTAGGATACTATTTTTATATTTTGAAAGATCACAATATGATTGTGAGTCGAAATGCTATTTTTTTTAAAAAATAATTTATTCAAGATGGTGGCATCAGAAGAATAATTAAGCTCAAAGAGAATGTCTCCCAAGAGTAACGAGCTAAAGAACCTGAGAAACCAAATCAATCAGAACCAGTCCTAACACAACCTCTTCCACCTCGTAGATCGACTAGAGTTTTTCATCCTCCTGAAAGGTACTTAGGTACCATACAAGAGGATATAAAGAAAATATTCCTCACGAAAAATGGGGCTCATGGTGATGATCCCAAGACCTATGATGAGGGGATATCAGATATCGACTCCGAGAAATGGTTAGAGGCAATGAGATTAGAAATTGACTCGATGCATTCAAACCAAGTCTGGACCTTGGTAGATCCACCTGAAGATATTGTACCTATTGGGTGTAAATAGATCTTCAAGAGAAAGATAGGTGCAGATGGGAATGTAGAGACATTCAAGGCTAGGCTCGTAGCGAAAGGTTATAGTCAGCGCGAAGGTATTGACTATCAGGATACCTTCTCGTCCGTAGCCATACTAAAATCCATCCGCACATTGCTTACTGTTGCAGCCTATTTCGATTATGAAATATGGTAGATGGACATGAAAATGATATTCTTAAATGGACATCTTGAGAAAGATATCTATATGGAACAGCCACTTGGTTTCACATCCAGTGATGATGATCACATGGTCTGCAAGCTGCAAAGATCCATTTATGGACTTAAGCAAGCATCTCAGAGTTGGAATACTCGTTTCAATGATGTGATCAAAATATTTGGTTTCATCAAGAACGAGGAGGAACCATGTGTGTTTAAAAAGGTCAGTGGGAGCACGGTTGTCTTCCTCGTATTGTATGTAGATGACATCCTCCTAATTGGGAATGACATTTCCATGTTGACCTCAGTCAAAGTATGGTTGTCCAAGGAGTTCTCTATGAAAGATCTAGGAGAGGCATCCTTTATACTGGGTATTAAGGTCTATAGAGATAGACCAAATAGGATGCTCGGACTTTCACAAAAGATGTACATAAAGGAGGTGCTAAAAAGGTTTAGCATGAAAAACTCCAAAAGAGGTTTAGTACCTCTTAGACATGGCATTCATCTCTCCAAGAAGATGTGCCCTAGCACACCTGAGGAGATTGAATGCATGAGCAAGATCCCTTATGCTTCGGCAATAGGGAGCCTCATGTATGCCATGCTATGTATACGACCTGATATAGCCCATGTTGTGAGTGTCACAAGCAGATATTAGACGAATCCAGGGGAAGAGCACTGGACTTCTGTAAAATATATCCTTAAGTACTTGAGAAGGACTAAGGATATGTTTCTAGTCTTTGAGAATGGAGAACTCCAAATTCAGGGATATACAGACTTAGACTTTATGTTTGATATAAATGATCGAAAGTCGACATCTGAGAGTTTGTTCATTTACAATGGTGGTGCAGTCAGCTGGAAGAGTTTCAAGCAGATGGTGATTGCTGATTCCACCATGGAGGCAGAGTACATTGCTGCTTTAGAAGCTGTGAAGGAGGTATTCTGGTACAACAAGTTTGCTGTAGAGCTTGGAGTGATGTCATCGGATGCCATACCTCTTTACTGCGACAATAATGACGCCATAGCCCTAGCTAAGGAGCCAAGGTCTCACCAAAGTCCAAGCACATCGAGCGGCAATTCTATTTGATCGTGATTACCTCAAAAAGAGTTATGTCGAGGTCAAGAGAGTCGACTCCACAGACAATGTGGCAGATCCGCTGACTAAGCCATTGGGCCAGCAAAAGATCTAAGCCCACTTTGAGAAGATGGGACTTAGATATGTAGCCAGTTGGCATTAGGTCAAGTGGGAGTTTGTTAGATGTGTGCCCTAGATGCCACATTGGCTGACATATTTCTGTACAAATCTAAGGGCAAATTTATAATTTTGACTATAAATCAATAAATGAGTTATTCTTCTATCACATTATGTACATTGTATCTGTGATACATCCTTTGAGTTAGTAGGAATGTCAATTCATATTTTCAAGAGTTGAAAATTTAAGACATGAATTTACATAACTAACTCATAAACAGCTCTTGACCATAGGATCATCACGAGGATGGTGATCGATCCGAAAGGTTGGTGTATGATCGCTTTCTTAGGGTAGATGTGTCTTGAGTCTACGGTATGGAGACATCAGAGTGAGAGTACAGATATTCATTGAGAACGAGAGTACTAAGCGTGACCACCTCGAGCAGTCATAAGGAAGTCTACCTTCTCGTCGATGACTAACTCGATGCTGCAGTTGTGTGTCTAGTTCTTTGATCTGAGGAGCATCGACAGTTCACCTTGAGTGTGTTATAGTTTGACTATACCATAACTCAATCTTCTAATCATTCAGAATCTTGAGGTGTATGTTGGCTGTAGCATATTCATTGTAGGAACCAGATCGCACCAAGATGGGATCTATCAACCTCGGTAGATGAGAGGAGTAGTCCTATGATGATCAAAAGATCGAGTCCTTAAGCCCATGGCCATGGTAGAGTGAAATAATAGAAAAGAGTTTTTCATTGGAGTTTCACATTGGACTCGGATCAATTGATTGATTCATATGACTGATGTTGTGTTTGACGAGTTCACCTTAACCCTAATTCAGTCAGGACTTATGATAGAGGAACTCAATCACACAAGTAGCTGCACCGAGAGGTTCATCTTCAGTTCTGATGGGTTGCCATCGTATACTGCTAGGTGTCACTGGTAGATTTTGGGAGCAATTAGAATAATCTTGATGATCGATCATTCTAATTGTCTGAATCAGAAGAGTTCTGATCCATCGAAAGGAGTTTCGATGATGTCGATGATGAAATCATGACATATCTCATTACCATACAAAATTGAATCTAATTGGGTCACACAAACAAGGGTTAGGGTCTGGATGTCATCAATTGGGCTAACCCAATTGATTTGGATAAGATCCAATTAGGTTCAAGGAAATCGTGCTAGCACACGATTGATCCTAACTTTCTCCTCGTGTAATCTTTTCTGTCTCTACTGAGCCAAATATGATTTGACTCATTCAGAGAATCTTGAAAAGATTTTTCTCAGTCTAAATGAAGCTTGTCCAGCTCAGAAAAGGTTTGTCTTAATTCATGAGATGAATTTAAGACAAGCACCTGCTAATTCCTGTCACCTGCCAATTTTATTTTAGGACATTTGTCAAAAGTTGACATATGGATCTTAAATTGAAGGCCACTTGGCAAGAGCTTATTGGAGGACTTTTATGGAGCCAAACCACATCAAATTGGGTGCCATAATCAGATTATGGCACGAGCCCAATTGGATTAAGTGGGCACCCCAAGTGGATAAGGTTGGAGAGTCTTGATAAGATTGGACTCTTTGGTGCCAACCTCTCTTTGTCCTTATCCAGTGTTGGTGCCAACTTTGAGATAGAGGATTGGGTTCTTATCTGATGTGATCAGATGACATCAAGCAACCAATTAAAATTTTTCAAAAATTTATTGAAATTTTTTGATTGGTTGAATGATGTGGCACTGCGCAGCATACAGGGTCTATATAAACCCTTCTGCGCCAAGGGTTTTAGGCTGAAGTTTTTTTATGCACCAAACCCAATAGCTGCCCCCCCTCCCTTCTTCTCCACATCCTCCCTATTCTCCTATCTCCCTTATTCACGTCCAAGGAGTTGGATGTTCATCTGGTTCAAAGAAAAGGCATGGTGATGCTTGGAATAGGAAGGCTACAGGACATCTTCGATAGGCTGCTGCTCCAACTTCAGAAGGAGTTCTGAAGCACTTTCAAATCAGATAGAGATCTAATTTTTGGAGCATAGATTTACAAGGAGAAGATATTCTAAGTCCTGTCTGAGTGGATACCAGTAGAGACCAGGCGCTTGCGTGGCTACATCAGAACCTCGGGCTGTGCTGAGATCATCTACAGGGTAATCAGATTATCCTTGAGGTATGTCTATACTTCTCATTCTTTTAAATTTAATTTTAGATTTTAAATATTAGATAATAAAATTAGATCTAACAGATATTAGATCTGAAATAGTGTAGGATAAAATTTTTAAATTATTTCACCTCAGATTTGATGAAATCTGAAAGATCCTATAAAGAAAAAAGGTAGTTTTTCCTTCAGATAATCCACTAACCTATTCGGAACCTATCATGAGTAGAGACTTAGACAGATGGTTAAAAATTATGAAATTTGAGATGGACTCGATGTATATCAACCAAGTACAGACCTTGGTTGATGCACCTAAGGGTGTGATCCCAATAGGATGTAAGTGGATCTTCAGGAAGAAGATCGGAGCAGATGGCCAAGTAAAAACCTACAAAGTTAAGTTGGTGGTGAAGAATTTCAATCAAAGCTAAAGAATTGACTATGATGAAATCTTCTCACCAATGGCTATGCTCAAGTCCATCTGGATTTTGCTTGCTATAGTGGCATACTATGACTATGAGATCTGACAGATGGATGTCAAGATCATTTTTCTCAATGGTAATCTAAAGGAAGAGGTCTATGTGACTTAATCAGAGGGATTTATCTCAAGTGAGAGAGAAAATCAAGTATGCAAACTAATGAGATCCATCTATGGATTGAAGCAGGCTTTGAGGAGTTGGAACATCCGATTTGATATGACAGTCAAAGAGTTTGACTTTATCAAAAATAAGGATGAACCATATGTGTATAAGAAGATAAGTGGGAGTGCTGTTGTCTTCTTGATTCTGTATGTCGATGATATATACTGCTTATTGGGAATGATATCCCAATGATGCAATCGATCAAGACTTGGGTATTGAATAAGTTTTCTATAAAAGATTTGGGTGAAGCATCCTATATACTGGGTATAAAGATCTATAGAGATAGATCTAAAGGGATGTTAAGCTTATCCCAGTCACAGTACATAGATCTCATATTAAAGAGGTTTAATATGGAGGCAAGTAAAAGAGATTACTTGCTTGCAAGTCATGGTATACATCTCTCCAAGAAAATGTGTCCTATGATATTAGAGGAGAGAAAGGAGATGAATAAAATCCTTTATGCTTTGGCTATGGGATCAATTATGTATGCCATGCTATGTATCAGGCTTGATGTAGCTTATGCTTTGGGCATAGCTATCAGATTTCAAGCTGATCCAAGGAAGGATCATTGAAAAGCAGATGATAGCAAGTTGATATCAGGGTATGTGTTTACCCTAAATGATGGGACAGTGAGTTGGAAGAGCTCCAAGCAGCAGATAGTATCTGGCTCAATTACTGAGACAGAGTACATTGCTGCTAGTGAAGCCATTAAGGAAGCTGTTTGGATGAAGATATTCATCATAGATTTAGGAGTCAATCCTAAGAATGAAGGACCAATGTCACTCTATCGTGATTACACTGGGGCCATTATTCAAGCAAAGGAACCTAGGTCTCATTATAGATCCAAGCATATCCTTAGACGCTTCCATCTCATTAGAGACAAGATGTTGTCCTTGAATGAGTAGACAGAAAGAATAATATAATAGACCCATTCACTAAGATCATACCAAAGTAGTTATATAATCGTCATCTTATAAGATATAAAGGTGATTGGCTTTAGTACAAGTAGGAGATTTGAAAAAAGAGTGCATTATAAGTCAATTGCAAGTGTGTTGCGATGAAACTTTTCTTTATAATTTTTTAACTAATAAAATGATATTTATTATTTGAGATATTGATTCATCATATTAGCTGCATCTTATTATGTCTAAGATTATGATGAACTTCAAAGATTAGGATAATAATTTTAGGAGACATGAATGGATCATGCTAGTGAGATCTAAAATCCTAATTTTAAATATTTCTGATCGTAAGAGCATTGAGTCGGAGATCAATATTTCGGATAGACTGACATATCCTATGTATGCTCGATGGAGAGGATGGAAGATCTCACTAGCCACTTGTGTGGGACACTAATACAAGGATGTGGGTGCTCATTTAGAAAATGAGTTCACTGAATTAACTTGATGAAAGACAACATCTTATGGAAGCCTTACTTGCATGTCAAAGATGGTTCTCTAAGTGAGAGTTGTGCAAGTTGTTGCTTCTTGAATTGATTTTGATGATTACAAAGCATTTGAGGGGGTTACTAATGATTTTGGCATGAAAAAAATTTATTATTTTTTAAGAGCAAAATCATAATTTTATCAAGTCCTAATTCGAAAGCCTCAAGAGCAAGAACAGAAGATTTGTGATCTATTGAAGAAAATTTTATAATTTTTGGATATATATTTTGAAAGAAAATAATATTTATAAAATTAAATCGATCCCATGAGTCGATTCATGTCAAATAGAGCTGAACGATGTGCTATTTTTTGGCTGGCACAATTAATTGAGTCGACCCAATGAGTCGACTCCTGTACATGAGTCGACCTCTATTGCTGTGCACGTCAAAATTACAGAACAATCATTTTCTGTTCTGTGTCATAGTAGTTGACCCCATGAGTCGACTCATGTGTATGAGTCACCCTATGAGTCGATCTCTGCGATGGAAAAACTCTGTAATGACTAGTTTTTCAGCTCATTTTGACACATTTAATGTTCATTTAATAATCTCCAACAGCTCTAAAACTATCCAGATCACTCTCCACCATTATTTGAAGCTATAAAAGGCACTTACAGGAGGAAATAAATAAGGTTTTTCAAGCATTCATTTCAGCCCTAAGCAAAGAGCCTTCTTGAAGTTAAAGAAACTTTCATTTCAAGTTCACCAACCCCTCAAGAGCTCATTCAAGTCTTCAACAACCTTGAGGAGAATCAGAAAAGCTTCTTCATTGTTGTGTAAAGTGTATTTAAAGCTTTATTTGCTCATTAAAAGAGCTACATTTGTATTTTCGTATGATTAACTGTTATACTCTGTTTTTGAGTTGATCTTTAGTTTTGGAAGGATTCTAAAACATGAAAAGGTTGATCCGAATCTTAAATCAGATTATATTGGATTGGCTTATACCCGAGAAACAAGTGTTCTAGCTTGGGATAGCTAGAGTCGGAGGTACCGACGTTGTATTCTTATTGAATACGGTTTAGTAGATTTGAATTCCCAAGTAGGAGTTTGGGGAGTGGATGTAGGTACAAGGTTGGCATCGAATCACTATAAATCTTGGTTGTTTGTGGTGTGCTTACTTGTTCTCCATCTTATTTTTTTTTCCTTCTTGCACTCTTGCATCTAATATCTTCACTTTGCTTAAATCACTCACTTCAACTAACTTGTCTTTTATTACTTAATCCTTGTGGTTCTAGATTAATTTTAAATTTTCAAAAATTCAATTCATCCTCCCTCTTGGGTTGCATAGCTGGGCAACAAGTGGTATCAGAGTCCGATGCTCTAGTCCTACTTTGATTTAACCATCAAAGAGCTAAAGATCTATGGCAACTCAAGTTGGTGCTTCACTAGCCGAGGGGCAGTCCACAAACCGACCTCCACTTTTCAATGGATCAAATTATATCTATTGAAAAGCTTGGATGAAAATCTTTATTCAAGCACTTGACTATGATATGTGGAGTATCATAGTAAATAGACCACACACACCCACTAAAATAATTGATGGTGTGAAATCAACCAAATCCGAAAAAAAATGGGATGAGGTTAATAAGAAAATGACTCAACTTAATACAAAATCCATGAATATTTTATATTGTGCTCTAGATGCTAATGAATTCAATCAAATTTATGAAGAAACCAGATCTAGGATTTCAGGATTAGATCTTAAAATTTTTTCAAGATCAGGTAGCGGAAGACTAAAATAAATCAAAATTTATTTTTTAAAATCAGAGAATCTCTAGATTTAAGATTCTATTACATAATTATTATATAGTATTAAATCAAAAATTAAAATATATAGAGTATGAACTACATGTTGATCACATCAACATATTTCTATACTACATCTAATGTATGTATTAAATAATAGATCAGATCTATTACCTTGCAAGTTAGATATTCTAACCTTACTGATCCGGGCTTGAGGATGATGTTGCAAACCGCACACGCATCCGATCTCTAGGAGTCATCCACATGAGCCCACAAATCTTGATCAGAAGTCCTGCTTTAGAAAATCAGCACAGTATGCTAGTACTGCGCTGATCCTTCTTCGATGATTGATCAGGTGCCTCCTTCTTGATTTGGACTCTTCCAAAGATGAGAAGTAGGAGGAGAAATTTTAGATCTGAGATGCTCTCAAAAAACTCAAGATGGAGGAAGGAAAGAGATGAAACTAACAATCCTAGAAGAAGACCCTCTTCTTCTTCTCTTTACTCTCTCCTAGACACTCTGTCTTGTGTCTATTATATCTCCATGACCCAAAAGTCTTTCTCTTTAATTTTTGGATGCCCCAAAGGACTCTCAAATCTCTATGTTCTTCAAAAATTTTATGAAGAAAATCATTTTATAGAGAGAGATATGATAGAGTCCTTGTCTAGGTCAAATACCTAGTCAAGGCTTATCCAAATATGGCAAGATAAGGGGTGCCCAACTCTTGGGCGCCTCCTCCTTATTTTCATGCATGGACCACCAGAAAAGGGTGCACAATGTGTGCCCTAAAAGCCATAAAAATTTCAAAAAAATCTGAGTAAATTTGGTATAAAAAGGAAAGAGTTTTGGATTTCTAAAACTCTATCTCATAGAATTTGAAATCCAAACTTATTCCTACTTTGATTTGATCCACAACCATTTTCCATGTATGAAAGAAGAGAGAAAACTTTTTGGACATGAGAAAGACATGGGAGAGGGCTTTATCACACAAAATAAGAGGAGATTGGCATGGAATAAGAGAGAGGGCGTGGGGGGCTTATGTGGCGCAAGGTGGAATCCTAGTCTTACTAAGATTCTATCTTATGACTTGTTTTAATTTGATTTCTCAAACCAAATCAAATTAAAATTAGATAAATCTAATTAAAATAGGTATTAACCTAATTAAGAACTTAATTTAATCATATTAAATTAGATTTAAATCTGATTTAATTTTTTAATCAAATTAAAAATTAGGTTGACCCAAGTCCTAATTGAACTAGGACTAGTTTTTCCTTGCACTTGGCTTATTCAAGAAACCAATTGGACTTGATCCAATCAAGCCCAAACCAAATCTAATTAAATCATATTTAATTAGACTTAATCTCAGTCTATTGGCTTAATCAAATTAAGCCAAGTAGCAATCGAATTACTAATCGATCCTCCTGCAACATTTGCACTAGGTTAAATATCAATCGTATTGATCATTTAACCCTAGAATGATTCTTAATCGTTGATCAACCATCCAATTGGATCATGAACTCTAATGTGTGTGATCTCATAGGTCCGAACCTAAGCTGATAGCACAGAAATAATTTTTTTATACCAATCGAAGTGACCATCTAGCAATAGTACCCGACGACCGGATAGGTCCAATATGTAAAACAACATCTTTAGAACCCATGCGGATATAGTTTTCATATAATTCATCCCCTTGACCAAAATGATCATAGGACACCTCAGAGTTTAACTGTCAACTCTGATCAGGTTGTCCACATTGTATTTCAAAATATCAAATCCATCTGATGGATTATCCTGGCCAAGGTTTTGCTAAATTGAAATATAGTGACTCATTCTTCTCCAACTCTTGGAGTGATCAATCCCATCTCGATCACACTCTGACTTCGTAAGTACTTGACTATGCCCAGAAGCCTTCCATCCCTGAATTAGAAATTTAGTTAGTCCAGTACCAAAGCACAGTGAGTTGCTTGCAAGTCACTGAGGTGATCTCAGGTCTAAGGACACTTATACCTATATCCCATCAGAGTCATTCTTGACAGCAGAATGCTCTGGAGTTGGTCACGTTCCATGACGATGTATCCTTACATCTCACCTATATGTCATACCAGTATCTCTACACTCTTTGGTTAAGAGGACAACCAACCCATATGGCCTACAGCGATCTATGCTCGATAGAAGCTATCGTCCTTATTAACAGCCTATCATTTGATCGTGAATAGTTTTAAGGACTAATCGATAAATTCTCTCTTTATCGAACTTAAATAGTCCTAAGGACTTCATCATAACAATGGAGAGCTTATGATAAAAATATTAAAAATATATTTTATTTATTAACAAATCAATTACAATACTTGGTTGCTCAACCGTCAACAGCTTGACGATTGATTTTTGGGACATATTTTTCAACAACTCCCACTTGTCCTAAAGTCACTCGGCACAGTATCTAATATCCATCTTTGACTTGTGGTTGTTGAACTCCTTTATCATCAGGACTTTAGTGAAGGGGTCGGTCAGGTTCTCCTTTTCATCGATCTTCTGAAGGTCGACGTCATCTCGATCCACGATCTTCCGGACCAGGTGGAAGCGGCGTAAAATGTGCTTCGTCCACTGGTGTGCTTTGGATTCCTTCACTTGAGCTATGGCACCAGTGCTGTCGCAGTAGGGTAGGATCGGACCATCGAGGGAGGGTGCTACTTCGAGCTCGATGATGAATTTTCTCAACCACACAGCTTCCTTTGTGGCATCCGATGCTGTGATGTACTCCACTTCACAAATAGAGTCTATCACAGTATGCTGCTTAGAATTCTTCCAGTAGATAGCTCCACCATTCAGAGTAAAGATATAAGCCGACACGCTTCTGCTATCATCATGGTCAGATTGAAAGCTGGAGTCTGTGAACCCCATAAGTTTCAGATCTGACTCACCATAAACTAACCATTGATCCTTAGTATTTCTCAAATACTTAAGGATGGCTTTAACCACTTTTCAGTGGTTTCTCTAGGATTAGATTGGTATCTACTCACTACTCCTAGTGAGTATGCCACATCTGATCTTGTACATGTCATGGCGTACATGATAGATTCCACGATCGAAGCATATGGGACTCTACTCATATGCTCTCTCTCTTCAGGAGTTGTCGGACAATCCTTCTTAGAGAGAAAAATTTCATGGTCTATCAGTAGATAGCCCTTCTTGGAATTCTCCATGCCGAACCTCTTCAGCACAGTGTTTATGTACGTGGGCTGGGATAACCCAAGCATCCTTTTAGATCTATCCCAATAGATCTTCATCCCTAGGATGTAGGATGCTTCACCCAAATCCTTCATGGAGAACTGCAATGACAACCAAACTTTTATTCCCTGTAGTGTGGGGATGTCATTCTCGATTAAGAGAATATCATCCACATACAAGACAAGGAATACCATAACTAGACCATTTGCCCATTTATAGATGCAGGACTCTTCTCCGTTCTTAACGAAGCCATACATTTTGATCACCTTATCAAAATACATGTTCCAACTCCGAGAAGCTTACTTCAATCCATAAATGGATCTCTGAAGCTTGCACACCTTGGACTCATCTGTGGATGTAAATCTCTCAGGTTGTATCATATACACATCTTCGATGAGCTCTCCATTCAGAAAAGCTATCTTTACATCCATCTGCTAGATCTCATAATCCAGATGGGCAGCTATTACAAGCATTATCTGAATGGATTTGAGCATTGCCACAGGGGAGAACATCTCGTTATAGTTAATACCATAATGTTGACGATATCTCTTGACAATCAAACGGGCTTTATAGGTCTCCACCTTTCTATCTGTGCCCCTCTTCTATTTGAAGATCTATTTACACCCAATGGGTTAACCCCTTCAGGTGGGTCAACCAATATCCATACATCGTTGACCTTCATGGATTCCATTTCGGATTTCATAGCTTCAAGCTATTTCTCGAAATCAGATCTCTGCATTGCATCCATATAGGTGATCGGATCCTCATCATTCTCATCGAGTTCGATGGATCTCCATCCCGACTAAGAAATCATAGTATCTGTCTGGCTGATGTGGTACTCTACTGGATCGCCTTAATGGTGCAGGTACATTGGGCTCCGAATCTGATCTAATCAAATTTGACTCAGGTTCAGCTATTGGTGTCGGTCCTTCTATCTGTTGAACTTCATCAAGTTCAACCTTAGAGGCAACGATTCCTTCACCAAGGAACTCTTTTTCTAAAAAAATTATCTTAAGGCTGACGAACACCTTTTGTTCATCAGCATGGTAGAAAAAATATCTTTTGGTCTCTTTGGGGTACCCTATGAATGTGCATTTGTCAGACCTAGGTCCAAGTATATCTGTGACTAATCGTTTGACATAGATCGGGCACCCCCAGATCCTAAGGTGTGAAAGTGCTGGCTTACACCATGTCCATATTTTATATGGAGTCTTAATTACAGACTTACTTGAAACCCTATTTAACAGATAACAGGCCGATTCGAGTGCATATCCCAGAAGGATATCGGCAAGCTGGCAAAACCCATCATGGATCGGACCATGTCTAACAGAGTCCGATTTCTTCTTTCAGACACACCATTATGTTGTGGTGTTCCTGCAGGAGTCCATTGAGAGAGAATCTCATTCTCTTCTAGATATGTGAGAAACTCACTAGAAAGATATTTTCGTCCTCGATCAGATCGAAGAGTTTTAATACTCTTCCCAGTTTATTTTTCTACTTCACTTCGAATCGTTTGAACATTTCAAATGAATCCAACTTATGTTTCATCAGATAGACATATCCATATATGGATAGATCATCCGTGAAAGTTATGAAGTAGAAATATCCACCTCTAGCACTTGTGCTCATGGGCCCTTATACATCAGTATGTACTAGGCCCAAGAGCTCAATAGTTCTCTCACCTTTTCCAATAAAAGGTGACTTGATCATTTTACCAAGAAGACAGGACTCACAGGTTGGAAGTGATTCACAATCACTGACTTCGAGGATTTCCTCTTGAGTCAACCTGTTTATTCTATTCTTGTTTATATGACTTAGCCTACAGTGCATAAGTAGATATCTAACACACTATCTAATCTAGGGTGCTTGCTAGTAGAATAGACTCTTATCAGGCTTGATCTTTCTGGTCTGGCCTATACAGATGTCCCAGTCTGAACTTGCACTTTCTTCACTTTCTTCTTCTTGTTCTTCTTCCCTTTCTTAAAGGGTCGAGAACCAGAAGACGAACCTCCCACTAAGTTCACCGACTCTTTATGGAGTTGGTGATCCTTCTCAAAGTTCTGAAGTAACCCCAGTAACCCATGGTAGTTTACTACAGGCTTGTCATTCTATAATGAGTGAGGAATGGGAGATAAGACTTGGGCAGTGAGTTCAGTATTGCATCTTTCCCAAGCTGCTCATGCAAGAAAAAGTCGAGCTTGCTCAATCGTTCCATCAGCTTGATCATGTACAATACATGATCAGTGATAGAGGCACCATCCCGTATTTTGGCGTTGAAGATGGCACAACTAATCTTGTGCCTCTCCATGTCATCGGATGTGCCAAAGGCATCCTCCAATACTTGAAGCATGTCCTTTGGCTGAGTCGTCTCGAATCTGCGACTGAACTCGTCGCTCATAGCAGCCAGCATGATACAACACACCGTGGTCCGGTTACTGAGCCACTTCTGATGAGTGTCTTTGACTGTTCCACGTGCATTGACAGCTGGCTCCTCAGGTGCAGGATCCATTATCACATATAGGATCCGTTCATGCTCCAAGACTATCTTTAACTTTCGGTACCAGCTATCGAAGTTGGGTCCCACAACTTATCATTGTCCAACAATGATCAGAGCGATAGGGAAGTGGCCATATCTGCTCAAAGAAAAACTATAACCTAATTAGTAATTGATTCATTAAACCTAAAGATTTAGACTTTAATCAAAAAGTTTTTTCCACTATTTTATTCGAATTGGTAGCCTCTACCTCCAATTCAAGGAATTACCCTAATTCCTTAGTGGGTACTAGAATCTACTTAGACTGCACACAAGCCAACTTTGGTTGGCCAACCCATGTACATCTAAGGTAGGTTCATAACCAATTATTCTCTAAATAATTTCTAGTAATTTTAATTTTGCCCCAGAAACTAATCAGTAGGCTTTGGCCTCCATTGTAAGGATCCGGTTAGGTCCAACCATTAACATGACCATACTTGGTGCATCTAACCAACGAATGATTAAGCCAACTTTGGTTGGCTCACCAACCACCATTAGAGAGACACTTTCAAGTCATCATATGATGAGTGATAATTCCATTAGTCAACAAGCATCAGACCTTTGGGTCTGCAATAAATATTGAGTTAATGGACTCATTATCAAACACCTTAATTGGATGCTATGACTCAGTTATCCATAACTTCATCATTTTAAAGACCTAATAATTTTAGAGGATTTAAATAATTTAGAGGATGAGGTCAGATGAACCAGCTTATCATGATCCTCCCACTGGCTTCACCAAGTCAGCTTAAGGAGACCATTAAAAGGCTAGTCTAGAGCACCTAATCAGTCACACTGACTTATCTAGCTGACATGGATCAGCTTGAATAGTCAAGTGATCTGATCAAAATATAATTTCACCAAGAGGCCAAGTAAGTTCGATCAGTGGGAGGGTCGGCCAAAGCTTGCCTTAGACACCATCAAAAATAGTCATGTATGCGGGCTCCCAATTAAAACCACCGGTCTGGTTTACCTTAAACACCAACTGGTTTAATTAGTTTCGATTAGATCAACCTAACAGTTCATGCTAGACCACTTAGCCAGAATCAAGTCTATTGGTTCTTGTTAAAGACATGGACTTGACCAACTACAACTATTGTAATTGATCTAGAGAATCTTGACCTAATCTAAGACAACAATTGATTAGATTTAGTCAATTCTCTAATTAAGTCTATCTTTAATCTAACTATAGGTCTAACCCAATTAATAGACATAATTTCTACTAACCATTAACCCAATGTGTTATGGTTTGTGTCTTAGATTCTTCAATTCACAATCCTAGAACCTAATCAAACAACTTCTTAATTCTTAATTAAGTTTTGGGCTGAGGGTTGGGTTCGGCTTTTCGAAAATAATTTTCATATTTGTAAAATAATTTTACAATATGGTCTACCAACCATATTGTATGTTTGATTTATAATCAAGATGCAAGTGAAATAAATATGAAACTACTTTAGATCTAATCTAAACAGGTTCATGTATTGAAACAATTTCAACTTTAAATAATTTCTTGCACAAAATTATTAACAAAAAGATTTTATTTTAGATTTAATATTTTTTAAATCTAATAAATCATAAATTTAATTAATCATATCTACAAATTTATGATTAAGATAATCTATACGAACTAGGACAACCTTTGCACTGTAAGGGTAAACCTTACAACAGGACAACCTGCAGTTCGTGATTGATCTAAAATTTTAATTTTAGATTTAATATCAGATTATAAATTAGTTTTAATTTAAAATTAATCTAATCATGTATAAATAATCATGTAATAACAACCTAGGCTCTGATACCAATTGAAGAACCAGATCTAGGATTTCAGGGTTAGATCTTGAAACTTTTTCAAGATCAAGGAGCGAAAGACTAAAATCAATTAAAATTTATTTTCTAAAATCAGAGAATCCTAGATCTAAAATTTTTTACATGATTATTATATAGTATTATCAAAAATTAAAATATATAGAGCATGAACTACATGTTGATCATATCAACATGTTTCTATACTACATCTAATGTATATATTAAACAATAGATTAGATCTATTACCTTGCAAGTTAGACGTTCTAACTTATTGATCCAGGCTTGAGAATGATATTACAACAACATGCATCTGATCTCTAGGAGTTATCCACACGAGTCCACGAATCTCGATCAGAAGTTCTGCTTCAGAAATCAGCACAATATGCTAGTATGCGCTGATCTTCTTCGATGGTTGATCAGGTACCTCCTTCTTCTTGATTTGAGCTCTTCCAAGATGAGAAGTAGGAGGAGGAGATTTAGATCTGAGATGCTTTTAGAAAACTCAAGATGGAGGAAGGAAAGAGATGAAACTAACACCCTAGAAGAAGACCCTCTTCTTCTTCTCTTTACTCTCTCTTAGAACCTATCTTGTATCTATTATATCTCTACGACCCAAAGGTCTTTCTTTCTAATTTTTGGATGCCCTAAAGGTCTCTCAAATCTCTATATTCTTTAAAAATTTTATAACAAAATTTATTTTATAGAGAGAGATATGATAGAGTCCTTGTCTAGGTCAAATACCTAATCAAGGCTTATCCAAACATGGCAAGATAAGGGGTGCCCAACTCTTGGGCGCCTCCTTTTTATTTTTGTGCATGGACCACCAGCAAAGGGTGCACAATGTGTTTCTTAAAATCCATAAAAATCTCAAAAAAATTTAGATAAATTCGATGCAAAAAGGAAAGAGTTTTAGATTTCTAAAACTTTATCTCATAGAATTTAAAATCCAAACTTATTCCTACTTTGATTTGATCCACAACCACTTTCCATATATGAAAGAGAGAGAAAACCTTTTGGACATGGGGAAAGACCTGGGAGAGGGTTTTTATTGCACAAAATAAGAGGGATTTGGAATAAGAGAGAGGGCATGGGGGGCTTATGTGGCGCAAGGTGGAATCCTAGTCTTACTAGGATTCTATCTTATGACTTATTTTAATTTGGTTTCTCAAATCAAATCAAACCAAAATTAGATCAATCTAATTAAAATAGGTCTTAATCCAATTAAAAATTTAATTTAATCAGATTAAATTAGATTTAAATTAGATTTAATTTTTTAATCAAATTAGAAATTAGGTTGATCCAAGTCCTAATTGAACTAGGACTAGTTTTTTTCTTGCACTTGGCTTATCTAATAAACCAATTAAACTTGATCCAATCAAATACAAACTAAATCTAATTAAATCATATTCAATTAGACTTAATCTCAGTCCATTGGCTTAATCAAATTAAGCCAATTAGCAATCAAATTGCTAATCGATCCTCTGGCAATACTTGCACTAGGTTAAATGTCAATCGTATTGATCATTTAATCCTAGAATGATTCTTAATCATTAATCAACCATCCGATCAGATCATGAACTCTAATACGTGTGACCTCATAGGTCTGCACTTAAGTTGATAGCACAGGAATAATTTTTTTGTACCAATCGAAGTGACCATCTAGCAATGGTACCCCGATGATTGGATAGGTCGAATGTGTAAAATAACATCCTTAGAACCCATGCGGATATAATTTTCATATAATTCATCTCCTTGACCAAAATGATCATAGGACACCTCAGAGTTCAACTGTCAACTCTGATCAGGTTGTCCACATTGTATTTCAAAATATCAAATTCATCTGATGGATTACTCTGGCCAAGGTTTTGCTAAATTGAAATACAGTGACTCATTCTTCTTCAACTCTTGGAGTGGTCAATCCCATCTCGATCATACTCTGACTTCGTAAGTACTTGACTATGCCTAGAAATCTTCCATCACTAAATTAAAAATTTAGTTAGTCCAGTACCAAAGCACAGTGAGTTGCTTGCAAGTCACTGGTGATCTCAGGTCTAAGGGATACTTATACCTATATCTCATCAGAGTCATTCTCGACAGCAGAATGCTCTGGAGTTGGTTACATTCAATGATGATGTACCCTTATATCTTATCTGTATGCCATATCAGTGTCTCTACACTCCTTAGTTAAGAGGACAACCCACCCATATGGCCTACAGCGACCTATGCTCGAGAGAGAACTATCGTCCTTATTAATAGCCTATCATTTGGTTGTGAATAGTTTTAAGGACTAATCGATAAATCCTCTCTTTATCAAACTTAAATAGTCCTAAGAACTTCATCATAATAACGGAGTTCATTAGAAGATGAAAGCTTATGATGAAAATATCAAAAATATATTTTATTTATTAACAAATCAATTACAATACTTGGTTGCTCAACCGTCAGTAGCTTGATGATTGACTTTTGAGATATATTTCTCAATAATTTTAACATGCATGTCAGCTAAAAAAATATGGGATAGATTAGAAGTAACTCATGAAGGAACTAATCAAGTGAAGAATCAAAAATTAACATGTTTGTACAAAATATGAGCTCTTCAAAATGGAGCATGATGAATCAATAATTGAAATATTTACTCATTTTACTGATATTATTAATGATCTAAAAAGTCTTGATAAGTCTTATTCTAACAGTGATCTCGTGAGAAAGATTTTTAGATCTTTACCAAGGACTTGGGAGGCCAAAGTGACCACAATCCAAAAAGCCAAAGATCTAAATATCTTACCCTTGGAGGAGCTTCTAGGATCGCTAATGACACACGAGCTAAGTATGAAACAACATCAAGAAGAAGATATCAAAAAGAAGAGGATAATCTGTTGGAAAATATATCCCAAAAAGCCAATCGTCAACTGTTGACGATTGAGCAACCAAGTATTGTAATTAATTTATTAATAAATAAAATATATTTGGTATTTTCATCATAAGCTTTCATCTTCTAATGAACTCCGTTGTTATGATGAAGTCCTTAGGACTATTTAGATTCGATAAAGAGAGGATTTATCGATTAGTCCTTAAAACAGTTCACGACCAAATGATAGGCTGTTAATAAGGACGACAGCTTCTATCGAGCATAGGTCGCTGTAGGCCATATGGGTTGGTTGTTCTCTTAACCAAAGAGTGTGGAGATACTGGTATGGCATACAGGTGAATATACTGGTACATCATCATTGAACGTGACCAACTCCAAAATATTCTACTGTCGAGAATGTCTTGATGGGATATAGGTATAAGTGTCCCTTAGACTTGAGATCGCCTCAGTGACTTACAAGCAACTCACTGTGCTTTGGTACTGGACTAACTGAATTTCTAATTCAGGGATGGAAGGCTTCTGGGCACAGTCAAGTACTTGCGAAGTCAGAGTGTGATCGAGATGGAATTGACCACTCTAAGAGTTGGAGAAGAATGAGTCGCTGTATTTCAATTTAGCAAAACCTTGACCAGGATAATCCATCAGATGGATTGATATTTGAAATACAATATGGACAACCTGATCAGAGTTGACAGTTGAACTCTGGGTGTCCTATGATCATTTTGGTCAAGGGGATGAATTATATGAAAACTATATCCGCATGGGTTCTAAGGATGTTGTTCTACACATTCGACCTATCCGGCGTCGGGTACCATTGCTAGATGGTCACTTCAATTGTACAGAAATTTATTCTTATGCTACGGCTTAGGTTCAAACCTATGAGGTCACACACATTAGAGTTCATGATCCGATCGGATGGTTGATCACGATTAAGAATCGTTCTAGGGTTAAATGATCAATATGATTTAACCCAGTGCAAGTGTTGCAGGAGGATCGATTAGCAATTCGATTGCTAATTGACTTAATTTGATTAAGTCAATGAGATGAGATTAAGTCTAATTAAATATGATTTAATTAGATTTGGTTTGGGCTTGATTGGATCAAGTCTAATTAGTTTATTGGATAAGCCAAGTGCAAGGAAAAACTAGTCCTAGTTCAACTAGGACTTGGGTCAATCTAATTTCTAATTGATTAAAAAATTAAATCAAATTTTTAATTGGGTTAAGATCTATTTTAATTAGATTGATCTAATTATGGTTGATTTGGTTTGAGAAACCAAATTAAAACAAGTCATAAGATAGAATCCTAGTAAGACTAGGATTCCACCTTGCACCACATAAGCCTTCCCCACCCTCTCTCTCATTCAACGCCAATCTCCTCTTATTTTTATGACAAAAGCCCTCTCCCAGGTCTCTCCACGTTCATGAAGGTCTCTCTCTCTTTCTTACATGGAAGGTGGTTTGGATCAAATCAAAAAGGAATAAGTTTGGAGTTCGAATTCTATGAGATAGAGTTTTAGAAATCCAAAACTCTTTCAATTTTGCACCGAATCTATCCAAATTTTTTTGTAATTTTTATGGATTTTAGGGTACACATTATGCATCCTTTTCTAGTAATCCATGTACAAAAATAAGGAGGAGGTGCTCAAGAGTTTGGCACCCCTTAACTTGCCATGATTGGATAAGCCTTGACTAGGTATTGACCTAGACAAGACTCTATCATATCTCTCTATATAAAATGGATTTTTTTTTTGAAATTTTTGAAGAAGATAGAGATTTGAGAGTCCTTTGGGCCACCCAAGAATCAAAGAGAAAGACCTTTGGGTCGTAAGATATAAAAGACACAAGTTAGGGTGTCTAGAGAGAGAAACGAAAGAAGAAGAGGGTTTTCTTCTAGGGTTGTTTGTTTTCATATCTTCCTCCCTCCATCTTGAGTTTTCTGAGAGTGTCTCAGATCTGAAACTCTTCCTTCTACTTTTCATCTTTGGAAGAGTCTAAATCAAGAAGAAGGAGGCACCTGATCAACCATCAAAGAAAAGATCAGCGCAGTACTAGCATACTGTGCTGATTTTCTGAAGCAGGACTTTCTGATCGAGATTCGTGGGCTCGTGTGGACGACTCCTAGAGGCCAGATGCATGTGCGGCTTGCAACATCATCCTCAAGCCCAGATCAGTGAGGTAGAACATCTAACTTGCAAATAATAGATCTGATCTATTGTTTAATACATACATTAGATGTAGTATAGAAACATGTTGATATGATCAACATGTAGTTCATGCTATATTTATATATTTAATTTTTAATTTAATCTATATAATAATCATATAATAGGATCTTAGATCTAGGGATTCTCTAATTTTAGAAAATAATTTTAATTTATTTTAGTCTTCCACTGTATGATCTTGAAAATTTCAAGATCTAACCCTGAAACCCTAGATCTGGTTCCTACAATTGGTATCAGAGCCTAGGTTCTTTATTACATGATTATTTATACATGCTTAAATTATTTTTTAGATTAGATCTAATTTATAATCTGATTATTAAATCTAAAATTAAAATTTTAGATC